>NC_056727.1:929159841-929219841 GCF_019279795.1 Protopterus annectens | reverse complement strand
GGACCGGAGAGGAGATTGACAACTGACCTTTGGACATGCTAGAATAGTATTGGGAATTCCTTTATAATTGAAAAAAAGGGCCAATGGGAAACAAGGTACTCAAGGGGAATTTGTGAGGGTGTAGTGCTTTTAATTTTTTAGTGCTGACTTATATAATTGCTTTAGTGAGCAAGTGCCAGGTAACTTAAATGCAATGTGTTACAGGTAACTTAAATGCAAAAATGACAAACAGTAACTTTCTTTCAAGTGAAACAAGGAAATAAGTACAGTAAGCAATGCAGATGTCACTAGGGATCCACAGAAGCACTGAAAAGCCGTGTTTTAGGTGGAATTAGCGTTTCAGGGAAATAACAAGCAAACAAGCATACAAACAAAGCTAGATTCAGCAGGCCTGAATCTAGTTTATGCTACAGCAAACAAGGTGTACCAATTCCAGTAAGAAACAGTTCAAATATGCAGGCACTATAAGCCTTTAACCAGAAATTCCCAGCTCAGAAGGGCAGAGTCCAGCCTCTCCTCCCACAAGAGTGCAGACCACGAACCTTCTTTAATGTAAAATAACTGGCCTGAAGCCCAAGTGCTTAAACCAGAACTAATACACTTTTAGAATAACAGACACTGAGCCCTCAATCAGCAGTTCCCAACTTAGAAGGATGTAAGCTACCTGTCCTGCCACCACAGTGCAGGCCACAAACCTTCCTAATGTAAAACAACTGGTCTGAGCCCAAGTGCTTAATCCAAAAGACTTAGAATGATAGCTACACTTTAATCAAGTTACTACCAAGCAGTAATAAATACAATTGAATACTTTAAAGAATGCCTGGATTAGTGCTCAAGTTATACAATCAAAGCTAGATTCAGGCCAAGCAAACAAGCATACAAACAAAGCTAGATTCAGCAGGCCTGAATCTAGTTTATGCTACAGCAAACAGGGTGTACCAATTTAGTAAGAAACAGTTCAAATATGCAGGCACTATAAGCCTCTAACCAGAAATTCCCAGCTCAGAAGGGCAGAGTCCAGCCTCTCCTCCCACAAGAGTGCAGACCACGAACCTTCTTAATGTAAAATAACTAGCCTGAAGCCTAAGTGCTTAAACCAGAACTAATACACTTTTAGAATAACAGACACTGAGCCCTCAATCAGCATTTCCCAACTTAGAAGGATGTAAGCTACTTTTCCTGCCACCACAGTGCAGGCCACAAACCTTCCTAATGTAAAACAACTGGTCTGAGCCCAAGTGCTTAATCCAAAAGACTTTGAATGATAGCTACACTTTAATCAAGTTACTACCAAGCAGTAATAAATACAACTGAATACTTTAAAGAATGCCAGGATTAGTGCTCAAGTTATACAAACAAAACTAGATTCAGCAGGCCTGGATCTAGTCTATGCTACAGCAAACAAGGTATACCAATTTAGTAAGAAGCAGTACAAATATGCAGGCACTATAAACCTTTAACCAGAAATTCCCAGCTCAGAAGGGCAGAGTCCAGCCTCTCCTCCCACAAGAGTGCAGACCACGAACCCTCTTAATGTAAAATAACTGGCCTGAAGCCCAAGTGCATAAACCAGAATTAATACACTTTTAGAATAACAAATACTGAGCCCTCAATCAGCAGTTCCCAACTTAGAAGGATGTAAGCTACCTGTCCTGTCACTACAGTGCAGAGCACAAACCTTCCTAATGTAAAACAACTGGTCTGAAGCCCAAGTGTTTAAACCAAAAGGCTTAGAGTGAGTTACACCAAGCAGTAATAAATACAATTGAGTACTTTTAAGATGATGCAAAAGCAAAATAAAGTAGGAAGAAACACAAATACAGTAAAAGCGGATCATTTTTTTTTTTTTTTTTTTGAGTGAGCAAATGAGACGGGCCCAGGAGGAGTATCCAAGTGCAAATTTACAAGAGGGGCGGGCAGTTTCAAAGCCACCAAGATTAACACCAAGACAAAAACAGGGAGGGTGGCTGGGGACCTACTGAAAAAACAGTCAACTTCTAGCTAGATATTGCTCAATGCAACACAAACAAATTACTTTAAAAAGTGCAGATAAAAGTTACTTAGCTACACTTATGCGTTCAGGTTGATATCATGCAGGTCTTAACCGGCCAAAGCTCACAGTTTTAACAGAAGATAATTCACTGTACCACTTGTATAAGACAGAAACTGAATAACAATGAAGGAAACTACTACCCCCACCTATCACTGGCTATGCAGGTTTTTAACAAGCCTTAACTGAAAATACCACATGCACTACTGAAAAAACAGTCAACTTCTAGCTAGATACAATGCAACACAAACAAATTACTTTAAAAAGTGCAGATAAAAGTTACTTAGCTACACTTATGCATTCAGGTTGATATCATGCAGGTCTTAACCGGCCAAAGCTCACAGTTTAAACAGAAGATAATTCACTGTACCACTTGTATAAACCAGAAACTGAATAACAATGAAGGAAACTACTACCCCCACCTATCACTGGCTATGCAGGTTTTTAACAAGCCTTAACTGAAAATACCACATGCACTACTGAAAAAACAGTCAACTTCTAGCTAGATATTGCTCAATGCAACACAAACAAATTACTTTAAAAAGTGCAGATAAAAGTTACTTAGCTACACTTATGCGTTCAGGTTGATATCATGCAAGTTTTAACTGGCCAAAGCTCACAGTTTAAACAGAAGATAATTCACTGTACCACTTGTATAAGACAGAAACTGAATAACAATGAAGGAAACTACTACCCCCACCTATCACTGGCTATGCAGGTTTTTAACAAGCCTTAACTGAAAATACGATATGCACTACTGAAAAAACAGTCAACTTCTAGCTAGATATTGCTCAATGTAACACAAACAAATTACTTTAAAAAGTGCAGATAAAAGTTACTTAGCTACACTTATGCGTTCAGGTTGATATCATGCAGGTCTTAACCGGCCAAAGCTCACAGTTTAAACAGAAGATAATTCACTGTACCACTTGTATAAGACAGAAACTGAATAACAATGAAGGAAACTACTACCCCCACCTATCACTGGCTATGCAGGTTTTTAACAAGCCTTAACTGAAAATACCACATGCACTACTAAAAAACAGTCAACTTCTAGCTAGATATTGCTCAATGCAACACAAACAAATTACTTTAAAAAGTGCAGATAAAAGTTACTTAGCTACACTTATGAGTTCAGGTTGATATCATGCAGGTCTTAACTGGCCAAAGCTCACAGTTTAAACAGAAGATAATTCACTGTACCACTTGTATAAGACAGAAACTGAATAACAATGAAGGAAACTACTACCCCCACCTATCACTGGCTATGCAGGTTTTTAACAAGCCTTAACTGAAAATACCACATGCACTACTGAAAAAACAGTCAACTTCTAGCTAGATATTGCTCAATGCAATACAAACAAATGACTTTAAAAAGTGCAGATAAAAGTTACTTAGCTACACTTATGCGTTCAGGTTGATATCATGCAGGTCTTAACTGGCCAAAGCTTATATATATATATATGAGTCTACCTGAAAATGCCGAAAATGCACAATGCCAATTACGAGAACACCGACACCGGCACCGGAAGATTGACAACGGTGAAGACCGACAGTTGAGAATCCCGACGCTGAGAACACCAACATGTTAAGGTAAGTATGCGATAGGAACGGACGTTAGGGTCAGGGTGTGGGTAAGGTAAGTGTGCGATAGTGATGGACTTTAGGTTTAGGGGCAAATTAAGTGAGTTAGGGTTAGGGTGCGGGTAAGTTATATATATTTATACACACATACATATATATATATATATATATATATATATATATATATATATATATATATATGTATATATATATATATATATATATATATATATATATATATATATATATATATATATATATATATATATATATATATATATATATATATATATATATATATATATATATATATATATATATATATATATATATATATATATATATATATATATATATATATATATATATATATATATATATATATATATATATATATTTATATATATATATATATATATATATATATATATATATATATATATATATATATATATATATATATATAAATATATATTTATACATATATATTTTTATTGCGATTATTTTCACCTTCCTGATAAATAATCTTTACAAACACATTAGGTTATGTTTTGTGACATTCTACTGTTCAAAATTAGTGTTTTTAATGATGTTTAATTAGTTTAACAATAAACAAATTGTCATGCAAAACAGTTTGTGAACTAGTATTTGAACCATTAAAAAAGATATAAAGTAACTAGTATAATGCTGAGATGCCTAAACATAAAAGGTCAACAGCAATGCAATTGCATCAGCTATATACAAGCACAATAGCCACTACTTACGGTCACTAGCCATCAAAGACGAGAACTGACTGGTCAGCTAACACTCAGGTCATCAATTCCTAAATGTTAGCCAGGTACCTATGTGGAGGACCTACATAAATTAAATAAGATCCTCACAGTGCACATTAAGCAAGGCATTAGTTACATGTAGAGACCAGCCTCAGAAGCACTGGATGATGTTGATAATTCTAGACCATTTCTGTTCCACCCAGGCATCTCTCATAGAAATCTTGATGTCACTAGTATCTTAAATTAGTGACTCTAGATCCCTCAGCAGGGGGAGCCTTTCCTCTAGAAGAATCTAGTTATACACTTCTTAGCCGTTAATAAGATTAAATATAACAACTAAACTTCCCATTATTCTATTTATCTGATGTGTTGGTCATACCCTAAAATTAGTGATTCTGTTAAAATAAGCTTCTCTGGACAGATCTTGTCACAAAATTCTTGATTTTCTCCTTTAGGGGAAGTAGTTCTGGGCAGTCCCAAAAATATGTTTCCAAGTCCCTATTTTATTAGCACCACATCTCCAGTACCCAGGGGAAATTGATAAAAAACATGGACACTAATTTAACTGGTGTATAAAAAATAAACAGGTACTGTCAACTAAAGAAATGAAAATTGTTTGTAAAGTTATTTTAGAAGAACCCAGTGACAACCCTTGTCCTGCATATAAAATCAAAGCAGAGACAAAACACTTTTTTACTATAACCCTATGTTGAAAATTCAGCACAAGTAGTTTCCACTGTTGAAGATACTTTTTAAATTTGCCTGTGTTACTATAAGACCATTCAGGGAGGATGTAATCCTTACTCATAAATAGTTACACGATTTAAGAGATCAAGAATTTTAAATACTCTTTCAATTCTGCTGATGGATTATAACTGATTCTTATAACTTCAGTTTCAGTTTGTTAACTTTATAATCCAAGACACAGCAAAACTTAATCAGCTCTACAAAAGCTGTATCAAGTTCTTGGGCAGGATTGGACAGATAAAGCAACAAATTATCTGCACATAGGAGGAACTCAAAACTTGAATGAGCAATAAGACACCCCAGGGCCAACTTATTACGTAGTTGAACAGCTAATGGCTCAAGATATAGGGTAAATAACAGTGGGTATGGTGGACACCTTGGCTGGTACCTCTCTCCAACTTAATTTCAGAAGATAATTGACAATCAATCATAATTCTAATTTGAGGATCTTGATAGATAATCCTAATCAAATTCATCCAACTCAGAGGAAATAAACATTTTTGATAACTCTAAAGAGGAAGTCCCATCTGACCTTATCAAATTCTTTCTCAGCAGTAATACTAGCAACTAAAAGAATACTTCTGTGCTTATCCACATACTCTGTTAACAAATATATCTTCAACAAATGATCAAATAGTCGTACAACTGTGTAATTCAGTTGTATCAAGCTACCTAACAAAGAGAACAACCTATTCACCAAAAGAGAAGCAAAAGTTTATAATCATAGTTTAAGACAGAAATTGGTCAAATTAGCCTATCAATTTATGGTCCTTTCCTGGATTAGGAATTTCTGTTACCATGGATATTTTCCAAGAGTCCAGTAATCACTGTGTTTTTAAAAGTAAATTAAACAGGGTAACAAACTTTTCCACTACAGAGTCTTCCATCATATGACAGAGTTGAACTGACAACCCATCAAGACTGGGTGTTCTCCCATTGGGAGAGCTTGACAAGCTTACTTTACCTCATCCTTAGTCATTTAGGCCAACAAGGTGCAGGCCTGCATTTTTCTGAACTTAGGGAGCTGAGTCTTGTCCAAGTGCTGCTCCAACTGAAAGCCTAATAGAAGACTCTGGTGGTCTTCAGCACAGAGCTGCATATAATATGTGGCAAAAGCTTCCAAAACTTCTCTCAGATCATAGACCATTGTTTATATACTTGGCTGTATTAGCCTAACAATTTGTCTCTCAACCTGTGGTGGTCTCAGCTTTAGGGTTAAGAATTTCTGATTGGGTGAGGAAATAAATCCATTTGTTTTGCAAGTATTTATCCTGATTTATACTAGTAGCATGATAGGCCTCCATTGCTCTTAGACTGTTCTCTACTAACCCCTTTTGAATGTCCAGGACATGTGAGTGTAACCTCTTCAGATAAGATTTAACTCTAAATTTAAGTTTTGTTTCAATCTTTTTAAAGAGCTATGCAGTTCACATTTTCAGATTATCCCCCTGCTTACAATGTAACCGATCTTCCTCAGTGCTAGATACTCATCCCTTCTAAAGTAGTTTTGAGAGCTCTGGAGGTAAGTTGGGCCCCTTACACAAAAATATATTATATTTCCAATATCTCCTTATGGACTCCAAATGTATTCTGAGTTAATTTGGCACATGGTCTGAGAATCCTATTGGGACGGTCTTAAAATCTCTAATCATAAATAAATGCTATGGGGACACAAATATCTTATCCTGTCTAGAGAAGGGTTTATGCCTAGAAGACAAGCACATACAACACTGTATGTTAGGAGTACAATATTTAAAACTGACAATCATACCCATCACTTTACAAAAAAACTTCACGAATAGGTGAGACACTGAGCATTCTAGGGCCTGAGATGACCTCATCTCTATCAGGGATGAAGGGATGACGTTTCAATCTCCATCCCAGGTAATGATCCCCTGTTGGTACCTCACCCTGCCCTTAAACCTACATGCCAAACCCTTTAGCTGTATCCCAGGAGAAATGCAAACTGCTACTAGGGTAACCTGCACATTTTTTAAAGCCAGTTTGAGATTGAGAAATCTCCATTCATCCATCAAAATATTCTGGGACTCAAAAGCTAATGCCCTCATAATCAGTATGGCAACCCCCACCCCCACCATTTCCTCCAGCCAGATCACAAGAAGACACCAATAGTTTATACTCCTTCCTGCTTGGTTTCAAGTGTTCAGATTTATTTAAATGTGTTTCCTGCAGTTTTTTTGCAGGCAGGCTTTGTCAATGTTTAGTTTTTCATAGATGCATGAAGATCTTCTCCCATGTAATGGGATGAGGAAAACCAATAATATTCCTAGGAAGCAATCTAAGCATTAAGTTTAAATCTCATACTAAGTAAGAAAAATAAGTCAGTCCTCCTTAAGCAGACAAGCATCAAGATTTATCATAAGGTTTGACAAGAACAATCAAGTTAGGAAACAATTACTTCAAAGTTATCATGTAGTAGTAAACAGTAATATAAAACGTATTTCCTATATATCTGTTAACCAAAGAACCTTTCCCATCTTTCAAGATGGAGGCCATATACCTCTTCTGAGATGGCGACACCAACTACATTTTACATCTCAACAGGGAATGATACTTGGTGCGATTCACTCCATTCTAGAGTTGGTATTAAGGCAGCTCCTCACCCTTCCTCTGGTTGTAGTCAACACTAAGCAGTTCCAAAGAACCTAAACAGCCAAACATTTATATCATTTCAATTGGGTAAAATGAGGTACCTCTCTTTGTCTGATGACAGAGACTTCATCTAAGGCCACGAAGTAAAACAGATAACAGAAAATACTCCATTTCCTATTGCAGCTTTTCTTTGATTAGACATCCAGTGCCTGTGCATAGGGATCAGCTTCGGTGTGATCAGTTCTGATTGGGATGCCCATGAGTGAACTTCTCCTTCTGAGACCACACCATTAGAGGTTACTACTGCTTGTTGGGTGGGTTGCATTCCCAAACCTGGAAGCTTAATATAGGCCTCTACCAGTGTATCCAAAGTCACAGGGTCATACTGTGTAGAAACCTTTAGTAATGCTGAATGAAAAAGCCTGAACTGCCATCCTTTCTCTTTACAGATCTGCATGGCAGGTCTGAAATCCATGTTATGCTTTGTAGTGCCCACCAAAAAATTTTGTTTGTACAACACTCTAGTCTAATATGTTGCTTAACAGGCACACACAATAAAGAAAGCACATTTTCTCACAATACATAGCTCATAGAATGAACTACCAGTGGCCTTGGCATTCTCATCCTCAAACTGTTGGGTAAAAAGACCTGATTTGTGCTTTCAAGGAGCATTTCTTGTTGGAGTCTGGTGTTCTCCTTCAACTTTTCTCTCAGAAGTGCAATACAGTCCTTGGATTCAGAGTTCCAGGATCCCTAAAAAACACATTTTTTTTCTCTGTAGGATCTTCTTGTCAACCAGCTTACTCTCAACTAAATCCACTCAGGTTTCAGGCTCAGCTACAAAACCCCCACCACTAAGTTATCCAGTTTCATGATATCATCGGAATGAGCACTTTAGCCATCCTCTATGTATCCAAGCGGCTCCTTGGTTTTCTCTGTATACTGAGTTAACATTGCATTTACCTTATAACCACAAAACGAGGAACAGTGCGAAAATCAACTAATAACCAAAAAAAACACACTGTGAGAGGAAAACTAAAGCACCGGACAGCCGAGAACTATAAATGAAATAGTAATTTATTCAACATGTGATCCTTCTGCAGTTCTGCCATAATTAGAGCGAACTTTTCTTTAGCAGCACTTGTTGCAGAGTTAGCCATTTTCCCCCATTTGCAGTTTTGGCTGAGCTTGTCTGTGGAGATTTTACTGCGCCATGGAGATCGTGCCGGCCGACATTAGATATTTTATTACTCTTGCTCCTCTTTCCCTTTTCCAGGTGACCTTAACCGACCAAACCAAAAAAAACAGGAAAACTGACTCGAGTGACACTCTCAAAGCTCTTTAAAATGTCTACAATAACATATTTTACAAAAGGTGGGTCAGAGGTAAGTAAACATGCTAACTTACTGACATCATAATGGAAGTCATAGTTTGTATTTTTACCATTTTTACTTGCAGTCTCCTATAAACGGGCTAGTATCCTGCTACTTGTAAGATTAGGATAAAAAAGGAAGGAAATATTTTAGAGCATCAGTCTGTGGTTAATGTTACGATGCCATTTCAGCAAAACATGTAGCCCTACCTGTTTCAGTGATGAAATTCAAACCACACGGATTCATGTTTATTAGAAATTCAAACCATGCTTAAAAATTACATATAGGCTAGAGAAATTAAAAATATATCAGTTTTAGCAATCTGAACTGCTCATACCACTAAAATTTAAACTCCTGTTTGCTGTGGTAATTAGCTGTGGGATATAATCAGTTAAGTCCCAAAGGGCAGAGGACGTGCATTCTCAGTCACAGAGATGCTACACAGACAGTTGATAGTGCTCTTTATATTAACTGGTGAGGATTTTCCGATCACTGAGGCCTTGCTGAGTCAGAAAGTGCGTGTGGAATTCCTTTATACATAAAAGAGCAAAGGCAAGCTTTTCACTGACATGTTAAAGAAACACTAGACTGCTTCTGTGAGGTTTATGGTATTATTTTGCATATGTAATAAAAAATAGAAGCACTGGTCATACTGCTGTTTTGAAGTTCTGTTTCCATATGGAGTACTTTTGCTGTCTTGTACTGGCATGACTACTGTTGCCTGGGAAACATTTCCATGAACAAGTTAGTGGGTAAACCTGGGGTTTGTTCAGTCATAACAAAAATAGTCCTTGTCATAATTACTCTACTTGGAATCCTTGCAGGTGCTTTCTCCTAGGCAGGTAATGAAGGGCATTGGTGACTGGATAAGTATGCTGATATTCTCTCTGATTTTCTAAGCGAAAGGATGTTTGTGATGGACCAGGCTGGCAGGGGACATATTTTTTTTTATTTAAATTCAGCTGGGTAGACAATGAGTTAATCTGATGCTGGGTTTTAAAGATGGCAATACACTGCTGTATTAGAGTGTTACCTTCAAACACATACTGTGATAATAGTAAGTCTATCAGTCCTGCCAACTGTACTGGACAAGATCTTAGAAGCAAGACGAAGTCTGCAATAAGCTTCCTTCTATTACAAGGTTTGTTCACTCTCCAAGTTGGATGGTAATAGAGACATTTTCTCTGTTAGCTTCAGTACATTGTTGATTCTGTATATCTGAAAAAAGTTGACGTTTGTGTACATGTATAACAACTCTACTTCCAGTGATCCCATTTACACGGAATCCTGCTTGACACTGTGCTGCCTTCATTTGTGTTAACAGTAACAGGTTTTTGGTGTTATGACACACTCATAATGTTTGAGTCCACAAAGACGAGCCTCCCAAAGTCTTGCAGAAGGTTTGTCAGATTTTCCTTGGAAATCCAGACCCACACATTTGCCACCCTCTAGTTTAGGATCGTCATATAGGTATGGATTACAAGACGTGAGGAACATGGTACCATGATTTCTGGAAGGGTTGTGATAGAGAAGATTAAAATGTGTGTTATGAATAAGGTGCAGTCACAACAGTCGGTTTTAGCCAAATGTGCAGGTGAAAGATTTACACAACCAAAAATGTTTGTCATCTTTCCAAAAGGCCAAGAAATATTAAATGGAACCACATTATGAGGGTAAGCAAACAGAGTTCAGGTTTTTCCTTTTTTGTTAAGATAAAGTATAGAGAATAGACCATCATCCTTTGTCTTTGTAGTGCCTACCAGGGCTTTATCAAATGTCTCACTGGGCCTCCGAAAACATTTTGTGGGAGTGCTTTGAAGTAACAATCTTCACTAGTCCTAATAGGGGCTATTTGTGGGCAAGGGTGCCCGCAAGCAGGTGCAAGGGAGTGCATTTGCACCGCCCTGGAATTGGCTGGCTGGGAGATTAATTTTCTTTTAGTGAGGGAAATTAATTTTCTTTTAGTTAAAAAAATGTCTTTTTTTGTTTAAGGACGTTCTTCTTTAAGAACACTCTTTACGTCCATTTGCACAGAAGCAACAGGTGTTTGCAACCTGTTTTCATCTTTTGCATCTGTTTGACTGATGGTTTACATCTTCATCTTCTGCGCCTACGTGGAATTTGAATTTCAGAAGACATTTGGACTGTGGATGAATGTACAAGTGAGAGGTGTGTGTGTGCGTGTGTGTGCGTGTGTGCGTGTGTGCGTGTGTGCGTGTGTGTGTGTGTGTGTGTGTGTGTGTGTGTGTGTGTGTGTGTGTGTGTGTGTGTGCTCCGTGTGTGTGTGTGTGTGTGTGTGTGTGTAAGTAGGTCTGTGTAGGTAGGAGTGTGTGTGTGTGTGTGTGTGTGTGTGAAAGAGATTGAAATGCCCTAGTTAGAATTAGCAGGTGGAATTTATTTTCAAGTGCATTTTCAAGGAATTGTGAGCTTCAAGGGAAGAGAAGTTTACTGTTGCTTATGTTAAATCTGCTTAAAATTTGCAGCTGTTTTGTTTATCAAACGATATCACTATTGTGGTACAGAATTTTAAAGCAGTGGTAGTAGCACAGCAGGTAGCATACTTGCATTTTGATGCAGAAGGCTGTAGGTTCTACTCTCATAGCATGTAGATTTGTATTTGAAGGGGGTGGGGTGCTGCAGTCTTGAGTATGTTCTCCTTTGGATGAGATGCCTAGTAACTATGAACCTGTTTTTCAGCTTGCCACCCATTCCCTATTGCAATATACCAGCTTACCATTTTTTTATGTAATATAGGCAATTTTTTCTTCCATGGCAACAGGCACTGAATTTGTAGATGAAACACTGAAATATAAAGTTTTCCAGCAACAACCTCTTCATTAGTTTCAGATCTCTTTAATATGAAATTATTCAGATGACTTTTACTTCTGCAGAGATTGTGCATTGACTTATAGTGGTGGATTGTAATTACAGAAGTTTGAGTGGACTTTTATGGTTAAAATGTTCTGAATTGGGCAGTTTGTCATTATTGGCTCATATGTTTTGTTTCACTGCCTACTGTAAAAATGTTCAAAACTATAAATTTAAAACACACTATAACAAGTGGTGCTGTATTATACAAGGGATATAATTCAATTATATATTATAATTAATACAGTCAGGAAGGTGAATCAAAGAACTTTTGCACGGTCCTAAAATGTTTGCAAGGAGCCCATGATTTGAAAGCAACACAAACGTAAACTTAACCCGTCACTGGCCAGATACATTTTTTTGAATATGGGTTTCAATGCTGTTTCAGTAAATGTGAGTTTCAAACAGAGAGAAGTTTTAATGCTGTTTTCATTGTGAGACTATTGTTTTGTTTGGCAAATGTCGATCAGTGTTTGTGCTATAAAATTTTAAATAAAAGTTGTAAATGAAATCCAAATATCTGTAATCATTGTAGAAGTAAAGCATAAAACAGTATGTACACTGAGAGATTTGAACAGTGTTTATGGCAAGTGGGGAGAAATAGCTAAGTAATGAGACACTGGAATGGCTGTGGGGGGCTGAGTGGGGGGCTCTGGGTTTGCACCCCCCTGCAAAAAATCCTGTGGGCTCCCCTGTTTGTGGGTTTATGATTCCAATATACAGGTCATCCTTTGCACACATGTGAAGAGCAATGCATTTCACAGTTTGTTTAGACTACCACTTCTCACAATATGTAATCTATCCATAGCGTGAACTCACAGAAGCACACCTTGGTCTTACATCATGTATTCCTCTGCACACCTTGGTCTTACATCATGTATTATTCTGCACACCTTGGTCTTACATCATGTATTCCTCTGCACACCTTGGTCTTACATCATGTATTCCTCTGCACACCTTGGTCTTACATCTTGTATTCCTCTGCACATATTGGTCTTACATCATGTATTCCTCTGCACACCTTGGTCTTACATCGTGTATTCCTCTGCACACCTTGGTCTTACATCGTGTATTCCTCTGCACACCTTGGTCTTACATCGTGTATTCCTCTGCACACCTTGGTCTTACATCGTGTATTCCTCTGCACACCTTGTTCTTACATCGTGTATTCCTCTGCACACCTTGGTCTTACATCGTGTATTCCTCTGCACACCTTGGTCTTACATCTTGTATTCCTCTGCACACCTTGGTCTTACATCGTGTATTCCTCTGCACACCTTGGTCTTACATCGTGTATTCCTCTGCACACCTTGTTCTTACATCGTGTATTCCTCTGCACACCTTGGTCTTACATCATGTATTCCTCTGCACACCTTGGTCTTACATCTTGTATTCCTCTTACTCATCATTCTCTCTGCTCTTGTCCTGTCATTCATTTCTACATCAGAGGGTAGCTACTCAGAATTTCTGATAGCACCTTAACTTTTGATATTACCTCCAAATTATAGTTTTCATTCTATAATATAATATAATATACCCCATATTGACAAGGGAGAGATTGCTACCAAATCAGCAAATTACTGACCACTAAGTTTCACATGCACACTAGGAAAGGCATTTGAAAGTTTTCTTAAATTTACTCTTGATCATTGAGTTTGCATGTAGAGACAAATTCCAGCATGGCTTCTGTTCAGTCAGATCACGTATCACAAATCAAATACATTTCTGCAAGTTGGTCATAGATACCTTAGACAATAGAAAAGCTCCTGATTTAATCCCTCTCTCTTGAATTAGGAAAAACATTTGACTCAGTTCCCCACTTTGCAATCTACAAAAATGGATACGCCATTAAATGGATTCAACAATGTTTACATGATGGGGAATCATGAGTTAAGGTTAAGGATAGTTTGTCACAGTATTTTGTAACAGATAGAGGCATTCTCTCAGGCTCTGTTTTTAGGATCAGCTATGCTTAATATCATCATGACAACATAGCTAACTTTAGACTCCTGTTATTTGTCAAAGTCACAAAGTCAGCAGAGGATGCAGAGACTTGTATTGTGGTGACTTTAATCAGTGATTAAGAAAAGTTGCAAACATAAACCAACATGTTACTGGCCTGGGTAGGCCATAATAACATAAGATTCAGTAAAAATAAATGTGTTGTTTTACATACTTAGCTAATCAGTAAAGGCTATCCTTACGCCATAAATGGGAATACCCTGGAAAAGGTATTGGAATAGAAGGAGCTTGGAGTGTCAGTGAATAGAGCATTACAGTCTGTACACTTTGAAATGAATGCTGATCCCATTTTAAGAAAGTGTTATCTTTTGATATAGACCATTTTAGCATAGTTACATCTAAGAGTAATATTGTTTTGATATCCTTTTATTTATTAATGATTAGACCACTTATTGAATTGTGTTCTAGTGTTTTTATGTATTTAACCTGTAAGGCTGATCCATTATAAAAATCAAATATACTAAACTAATAGGCCCTATACTGAAAGACTGGCTGCATTTAAATTGCATTCCATTTATTATGTAACTAAAATGAGAATAATTGATCATATGGGTCTTTAAAATCTCTAAAGACAAAACTAAAAACAATATTAAGTATAGAATTGTTTTTTCATGGCAAGGGGCAATAAATAATAATAACCCATTGCAATGAAAAAGTTACAACACTTCCACGAAAAGAAACTTTTTTAAATAAAGAAACTGCAAAACAGTGGAATCAACTCATAATTAATAATAGACAATCAGAAAATTTACAATAATTTAAAAGTATTTTGAATAGCTGCTAAGGACAATTAGCCTACAAATCAAGAGCTAACAGAAGCAGATTCTATAAATGATCCTTATATAGATCTCCAGCCATTATCAGCACTGAAACGCTGAAGTATTCAATGAGTAAGGTGATAGTCGCCTCTTTGCTTTAGGCATCTGTCACATTAATAATTCTCTTGTCCTCATTGCATAATTTGTTGAAACATAGTCAATGACATTATGGGTCTTATGACTTATATAATTGACCAAATTATTGACAAACATTTCTGGACATTGAAAACAAATAAAAAAATATTAAAATAAGAAGCTTGTGATGTGGCATGAGCCTGTGACTTCCAGGTTTAAATATATGAGGTGTAACTGGCCTTTCTGTCTGAGCTGTACTACTGCACTATCTTTTGTAAGTATTTTTTTTTTTGCATAATACATTGCAGAGCGTATGGTTTGCATTTCCCTATGCATCACCATTTTGTAAAAATCTGAATTTTATTTGTATTTATTTATTTATTTTCATTTTTTAACTGGGATGGTTCGACTCAACTTATAGCAGCCCCTTTTCATCAGAAGTGTGGGTAGAAAACCTCCATTACACTAATAACATTCAATGAAATATGATGTACCATTCATGCTATAATACTGAAATAATGCAATTTAGAGATGGTTATGAATGATTTGAAGTAAAACAAAAGGAAATGGTATATACATTTAAACAACTTAGTAAGACTGTATTTTACATCACTAAGATGTAGTATTAAAATATTAAGAAAAAAAATAACACACATTTTCTGCAACATAGAGATAGAATGCAGAAAATTTTGAAATTAACAAAATAATATCAGCCTATCATACCACTCAAACACTACTTTCATTATAATAAAAATAATGTTTTAAAGGGTTCTTTTTAGGTGATGTGTATTAAAGACACCAATATATTTGTATCTGATTTTGCCTGAACTATCATTTATATGTCATTTGCTTCTTATAAGACTTTCGAGGTGTATTATATAGATATTATCAGCATAAATAAGGTGATCATGGAAGCTACTAAAATGTGAGGTAAATATGCAATTAATTGTGCTACTCATAAGAATGTTATTTAGTGTTTGGTTTGATATTTGAATTGTGCAATGAACACCTACCTATTTCAGTAGAGACTGTTACAAACTGCTGCTTCCTAATGTTTTATAGCAGTGCAGTCTGTTACACACTATTTATTTTATTTTGAGTTTGTTAACCAGGGTAGAGCACTGATCCTATTGGACTTATTTCTGTCTTAAGCTGGGTGTAAATGCAACCAATACATGACATTATATACAGAGTGGATGACAAAATGCAATAATATGCATGCTTATATACAGAATGACTATCAGAGTTGGCTCAGTTAAGGGCAGAAAGACAAAAGATACATGGCCATTATTTAGAAAGTGACTAACAAAACACAGTATGTAGATGCATTATATATAGAGGGGCATCAGAGATGGCATGCTGAAAAAAATCACAATGAAAAGTAGAGTCAGAGCAGGGTATGTTGAGGGAGTAGGCTAGGAAGAGCAGGGTATACAGAGGAAGTAAGGGTAGGAAGAGCAGGGTATGTCGAGGAAGTAGGTTAGGAAGAGCAGGATATATACAGGAAGTAAGGTAGGAAGAGAAGGGTATGTAGAGGAAGTAAGGGTAGGAAGAGAACTGTTTGTAGGAAAATAGGGTAGGAAGAGCAGGGTATGCAGAGAAAGTAAGGGTAGGAAGAGCAGGATATGTAGAGGAAGTAGGGTAGGAAGAGCAGGATATGTAGAGGAAGTAAGGTAGGAAGAGCAGGGTATGTAGAGGAAGTAGGGTAGGAAGAGCAGGATATGTAGAGGAAGTAAGGTAGGAAGAGCAGGGTATGTAGAGGAAGTAGGGTAGGAAGAGGTTAACTTACATGACCACAGAGTGAGAAAGAGAGACAGAGAGAGAGAAAGTTGCATTTTCCTAGAATCTAGCAATGTTCTTTTACTTCTGATCAGAAAATGAGGTAAGAGGAAAGATCTTTAAGAAAGTAAAGGAGAGATTCCCACAGTTTCAGATCAAGGACTTAGCATGATCTTTGCAGTAAAGCCTAGTTTGGGGGTTTTGGAGGAAAGAACCTGAGTGGTTAAAATTTCTAATATTATATGTTGGTGCATCTCTAAACAGTGTGGAGGCTAGTGGGAGAGGGTCTCATTATTGATAAGTTTGAAGAGCTGAGAGGTGAACAGAAAGTCAACACATTGTTTCACAAGTAACTAGTTAGCTTTTTCAATTGGTTTGGAGTAGTGTTCAGTTCTTGGGGAGAGTGATGAAGCTGCATATGGCATTTGAGATGGATTACATAGTGGATACATTTTTTTCAGAGTCTGTGGCAATCAGAGGGAAACCATATGGGAAATAGGAAATTCACCCCGGGGATCACCTCTATGGTTCTGCTTGACAGGGGCACAGGAAAATAATTTTCTTGGGTGGCGAAAGCCAGAGTACCTTTTTGGCTAGGCTTATATAGGCCCTAGGGCCAATAACCTAGTACCTACATATAAAACTATGAACCTATATTCTAACTGATCCAGTAAGATACATTTACCAATGACATTCCTACAGGGACTGGAAAGAAAAGGGGAGATCCTAGTAGGCAAGAATAGTAGTCCAGATGGAAGTGAAAATTTAGGAAGTGTTCCAAAAAATCCATAGATATTTGAATGAAGTGACATTTTAATTATACTATTAATTGTGCTTCTCATAATAATGTTTAGTGTTATTCAGTTAATCAAGGATCTGTGGAGGTCTGGAGATAGAGGTGTGCCTTTGCCTAGTGGCAAAAAGCATCATTTTTGTTTTAGAGACGTTTAGTAGTTATAGCTTATTACTGACCCATTGAATAAGGGCATGAAAGAAACCCTGAAGTTTAAGTTCAAGAGAAGAGACAGAGTGGCTGGGGCAGCTTGGGACCATGTGATCAGCATAAAGCAGGAGACGAAGATGGGATAAATCAAAAGGAAGTCTGTTAATGTAGATAGAAAAGAGGAGCAGTGACAGAATAGATCCTTGAGGGACACCTATCTGCAGAGGGAATGATGGAGAGATAGATGAATTGAAATTCCATGAGACATGGTAGTTAGAGAGTTAGCTTTTGAACCAGGGCAGTGTGTCATCACTAATACCTATTTCAATAGGATGGTCTGGGAGAACTGAGTGATTGACAAGATGAAAGGCTCTGGTGAGGTCAATAAAAATGGCTCTAGTAATTGGGCCTTTGTCCATTTCATAATCACTGATTGTTCAGATTCCTGTTGCTGTACTCCGACCAGACCAAAACCATGCTGCTTTTGAGAGAGAAGGTGGTTTTGATTGATGTATTGGGTGACAAAGATAAGTTATTTTTGATCAAGTCAAGATACCAAGTAAAGTCATTTTTCCGGAATCTTTCCAACAGTAGTGAGAATAATAATGGGCCATCAGTCTGATGGATTGGAAGAACTGCATTTGTTAGGAAAATGTTTTCCAATGGCATTTTAATCAGGCGTAATAGTAAGTGTAATACACAGTTTGTAGATATGTTTCAGTAGGGTTATGATGTTGTCAATACAATGATAAATAAAGCATGGGTATGGGTTGTCTGCACCAAGGGGCTATCCCATTTAATCTGTTTGAGTAGTATGTGAGTTTGTTAATAATAAACTTCATCATTCTCTATAATGATTTGTGGCCGGTGTTTTTATTGTTTCTCAGCTACTTCAATATTTTAATGTTGCCACAATCCTCAATGCAACAATCTTGTTGCATTATTATGCCTTTCAGTATACAGGCCCTCTGCCATTAGTGTATTACACCCAGCAACAAGATGTGTGACTGCTTCCAGTTCTGTTTTACAGAACCTGCATTTATCTGTTCATGTTTAATGGACTTTGTAAACCAACGTGTATGTAGCACACTATCCTGGGCCGTTAATATTAACTTTTCATCTTTTGGTTTAAATTCATATCTCCTTAAGCATTCCTACATCAAATCCTGACTGACATGAGATCATTCCAGGAGTTTTTTTCTACTTCCAATTATATTTATGCCTTTTCCATATTCCTTGCCATTTCATCTGATCCTTCTCCTTATATTCTTTCTTTTGTTTTTTTGGCACGTTTATTTGCTGACCGATTTTGTCTACTTCTCTTGACTTCACTTGACACCGATATGAAGTCATCTTAGATTAGTTCTCTTCATGTTTTCAAACTTTTACTATGTTTGAATCTGGTGAGGTCAATGGATATGTATGCAGTCCTGCGATTGCAGATCTATACATGTAATTCATTTTGAGAAGGCCTAAAGCTCCTTCAGAACAAAGAATATATAACCTTGGTATACACTGATTTTTATATAACATTTCATAAGTGTGAAACGTTTTTCTTGTTTGCCTGTCCAACTAATCCAATACCATCTGGGGCCAGTCAATCACTCTAAAACTGTAAGTTAGAGCAGGTAGATCAAATTGGTTTACAGCTTGGACTTTGTTCCTAGATGTCAAGGCTGTTTTTACATTATTAATTTTAGTCTTCTAAAATATTCCTTATGAAGTTTTCCTCTCATTTGTTCATGTTTTATTGTCAATCCTTCATCAGTTCCCAAGTACTTATACACTCCCTTCTGCTCAAGTTCCTTTATCTCACATTCCTGTCCCAGACTGATATTTTCTTGGTGCTGCAGCGTTTCTGCTTTAAATGTTGCTTTTGCACATTTATCAGTCCAAATAACATTCTTATATCTTATATATTTGTATCACTTCCAGTTGTGGTTTCAACTCCTCATCTGATGAAATATACAGTTTTAAAGCATTCACAAAAAGAAGATGAGAAGTCTTTACAGTTTGTTGCTTTCTGGGAGCCAAACTGTAACCATCAGCTAATCTGTTAAGTAGACAGCTTAATGGGATACAGGCCAGACAAAAGAGCACTGGTGACAAAGAGTCAGCCTGAAATATCCCCCTTTGAATTTTCATTCCTGGGATAATAATTTGTCCTTTATCATGGTTTGGCTGCAAAGTGATTTGCCATTATTTAATAGTCACTGCAATGTAATTGATCAATACAGGCTGTGTCTTATACATCTGTAGGCACTCTGTTATCCATGAATATGGAATGCTGTCAAATGCCATGCCACACTTAAGAGTCTTCCCCTTTTACAATTCTCTATTATGACTTTATTTAACAACAAACGATCCTTTGTTCCATATGGCTACCATTTTATTCTATTGACATAATTGAAATTTCTTCTAAACGACTATAAACTTTGTCAGCATCAATTCCAGTATATAGTTTATACATTGTCAGAAGGCAAGCTATTGGTCTACAGTTTTTAGGATAACTTGCAGATTCACTCTTAAGGAGGAGGAATATTGTTTTTCCTGTTGCTAACCAGATTGGTGACTGCTCGGGGTGGCTATATAAGCAGCTCTTATCCCATTTCGTATCCTGTGCACTTGAACTCCTTACTTTTTCTTTTAATTTTTCTGTCAGGTCAGCACGTTTGTTATGTTCCATGGGGTCTTCATAAATATTTTTCCAAAATGTGTCTATTTTTTCTTTTTTTGGTGGTGTTTCTATTCCTTTTGTTTTGTTTACCAATTCTCTATAAAACTTTTTTGGGTCATCAATAAATTGCTAATTTTGTACTTTTCCTATATATTTATCTGCGTATCTTCTAAGTTTTTCTGCCTGTGCTGACTTTAGTTTATTGTTTGCAATAATGTACAATAGTTTCTTGTCTGTTGTAATACTGACAAGTTGCTTTTATTACATCTACCTTTCTAAATGTTTCTGTTTTTCCATTCCCTCCTCTGTACTCCTCTAACAGTGACACTGCTTGTCATAATTGCTTTATAGTTTTCTCTGTTCAATACTTCCAAGATGGCATTTGATTTCTTCCCTTCCTTTCCCTTATTACCCTGTATTTTTGTGGTAAGACTGTATCTGTTATTAATTTAGCTGGACAGTAGTATAGCCTATTTACTCCTGTTATATAACACGAATTGCTGTTAATAGTCTTGATTATTTGTGTTCTTTTGTTTTCTCAGACTTCTAACATTTTAGGTCTTATTGACTTTCTGTAATCTATTTCTTTCTTTGATCTTAGTATGTCTATCCTTTCCTATTAAATTAAGCAACATGTTCCTTAGATCATTTTCTTCTAAACTGAGGGCAGATTCTTTATCTTCCATTTCCTGTGGGCATTCTACAGAAAGTTCCAGAATATCTTAATGTAACATATTCTCTTAAGCTGCATCCTGTGTCGTTTGTTGCTCTTTCATATGAAAACCCACTGGCCTATCACTCCACAGCATTGACTCTGTCAGAATTGCCACTGGTTTCTTGTTCCTTCTCTTGCTGTACAATTCCAACTTAACTTCTGTACTGGTTTCCTGCTGAAGGATCCAGAGTATCTTCATGTGGCAAGTAATCAGATGCTTTCCATTCCACCTCTTTCTCCTCCATGAGGGACTCGTTGTTTCATCATGCTGTGATGTTACCAGAGTTGGATTTTCTACTCTAAATCCTTCACTTCATGGGTAATCCATAACTTTATTTTCTATTTTTTTTAACTTATCCATTACTAATCCTCTTTTCTACTTCCCCCTTTGTTTTCTTATTTTTTGTATTGTAAAATTTTTCATATCTGAATACCTTTACCTGTATTTCTCTTTAAATATCTTTGGTGCTGCTGTTTTCTATTGGTTAATTTTGCTTTCTTCTTTGCATAAATATTGCACTCTATTAAATCTCTTTTTCCCCATGTCCATATTTCTTCTTCAGATGTCTCCTGCTCCACCTGGTTCTCCTTACATTGGTGACTCATTGCTCCAACATGCTGTGACATATCCTGTGTTAGATTTTCTACACTAAATCCTTCACTTTGCAGGTATTCCATAACTTCAGCTTCTATTTGTTTAACTTCTTCTTTAATAATCTGTTCTTCATTGCCCCTTTGTGATCTTATTTTTTGTCTTGTGAAATTTTCCATATCTGGGTGCCTTTGCCTGTATTTCTCTTCAAATATCTTTGGGGCTGCTTTTTTGTATTAATTCATTTGTCTTTCTTCTTTGCATAAATATTTTACCGTGTCAGATCTTTCTTTCTTTCCCATGTCCAGGTTTCATTTTTATACCTTTCAAAAATCTCTAGGTTTTGTTCTTTATATTTTCACACTTCCTCAATTGCTTCTTTTTCAAAATTGACCAAGGTTTTTTGATACAACAATCTGTTGTATTAACAAACACAAATTTGCATTTAAAGCTTTTGACAGTTTTTCTTGTGCAAGTATTTTCTTCCTCTAATTTCTTTCTTAATCTTTTTGAATATCTTCTATCCAGAAATTCTGGGCTTCTTGCATAATAGTAACAATGCAAAATGTCTTTCTTATCCTCAATAGTCCACCCTGTCATCTTTATGGTTCTTTTCTGGCCTGTCAGGTTTTGTGTTTTTTGTGGATTACTACTTCCTTCTACAACGGGTGCCACCCCACCAAACCAGGCCTAACTCCACTGTAGGAATGTTTTCATGCCTTGAGGATCTATCTAGAGGGATTATAGTAAGAATATGTTAACTAATATAAAAAAGATGTTCTGCTGAACAGAAATTCAACAGCTAGACCTTATTTTAATGACATATATAGTGAATCTACTGGTACTGAGAACACAGATGCAAATAAATGTAATACTTTAAATGTTAAATAACTACATATAGTAGCTGTAGTGATAGAATTAGAAAGATAATTTCTGAAAATTGGGGTATACTCAGAATCTTACCTGAATTATGTTAAATCATTAATGAAAGACCAATGTTTACTTATCGTAATTGTTCAAATCTTAAAAATAGATTATGTTATAAAGATATGCAAGATAATATGCCTAAAATGAGACTAATAAGCAGGGCACTTTTATGTGTTTCAACTGCTGTTGTTGTAGTTTTATTGAGAAGAATAATATTGTTATACATCCCACTACAGGTACTACTTATACCTTCAAATGTCATGCTATGTGTAATACTAGTAATATAATATATCTTGTTACATGTGCTAAATGCACAAGTTTTTATGCGGGTAAGTCAATATGATGCCTAAAAGACAGAATTATTGAGCATAATTCTGACATTAAAAGCGGGGCTAATGAGCAATTCTCTTGCTAAACATGTATCAGAAAATACTACACATTATTTCAGATTTAGGGCTATTGATCTTATATTAAAATCAGTATGAAGAGGTGATATAAATACTAAACTGGAGGGTATGGAATATAACTGGATTTTGCACCTACGGGCAGATCATCTACAAGGTATTAATCAAACAGTGTCCATTAAACCTATCTTGAAAGCAAAACAAGCAATTCTGTAGAAATTATATAAGGTTTCTTGTAAATTAATCATAAATAGATTTTCTATAAGATGTATTATTTTATTCATTCTTATGCATATATTATTAATAATTTATATATATATATATATATATATATATATATATATATATATATATATATTGTATATACTTTTTATATTCATGCATTGGTACTTTAAGTCATTAAGCACTTCAACTGATTGTGTAATTGTTTCATTGGCTGTGTGGATAGATGGGTGCTGTAAAAGAAATTTTATACTAGACTAATGTTATCAGCACTGAGGAAGGGTACTTGTTACCTGAAAGCTTTGTGTTTCTTGGATTATTATTAAATTGCTTTACATTTTATATTGGTTGTCAGTGATTCTTATAGTTATCATGTAATCTTCTATATGCCATACTAAATTAAAGTTAACAGCAACTTCTGTTCTAGATTCAACTAAAAACTCTACCAGAGCATGTCTTTCTAATGTTTGTCAGGTTGATCTTTTATACAGTCATTTCTTCTCATCACCATTTGAACCTGTGACATATTTTTCAAGACTTTCTGTTTTAATGAAAATCCTCCAACAACAAATTTGCTGAGCACACCCATCCCTTGTTAACTTGGAATAGACACACAAAACTATGTATGGCTTAAAAAATGAAATTTAACCCTCCAGATTGGAATACCTGCCCCAAATTGACAGCTGCACCCACAGTCATTACCTAACCTAAAATTATGGTTAATGATACTAATGCCCATGTTACAGCCTGTGCTTCCACTTACACTTACTTATGTCTGTTCTTTTCTTGTCTCTACTGTATTCTCAGATGTGAAAAACAAATACATGCTTTCAGAATACATTACTTTTAGCCCTAAGAAAATGTACTAGTTATTTTTAAATAAAACTTAATATTCTAATAAATTAATTCAAGTATTTGGGCTGCTAGGGAGGCTGCCATCTCGTATTCACTTCCCATAATTTCCAACTTTATTTTTTTACTGAACTGCATGCCATTGTCTTTTTAAAGTTTGCATTTCCCTCAGCAAAGAATGCTCAGAACTCTCAAGATTAATTTTTTGCACCTGTATACAGCTGGTCTTCATATAAAAGTAGCCAGCAATAAAAATGAGAAGAAAAAAAGCACCTAATATCTCTGCTGATGCATTAAAAATATTTGTCAGTTTCACTTGGAACAGAATGTACAACTGCCTAGTTGCAGACTACTTGAGTTCCACTTAGACTATTTGCTAATAGGGAAAAAGAAAGCTAATATATTTGCAGATGTAAGACACTTAGTATTTTTTCATAGCGTTCATCATTTTGTCTTATTTTTCAAGCCTACTTGTTTACAAAAAGCTTTATAGCTTAAGCCAAGGGCATCAATCTAGACACACACCCTTGGAAAAGCAAAGGAAAGTATCTTAATTCTTCATATGGTGTAACCAATGCATATTTATATACCAATCCTATCCCAGCAGCCCAAAATCACAGTATATTAACTTATTATCTTGTCTCTGTTCAGCCTTTCTTCTCTTATTCTACTGTATAATACTGTAAAGCCTATATTTTGTAAAACAAAAAAGTACTTGTTTTTTAATATCATAAAAAACAGTCACTGAACAGACTCTCCCTGACCTTAATACACAAATCTGCTTTACTGTATATAAAGTCATTTATATCATGACATGTTTTATATAAATACTAAGAACAAAATTGTTTTACTTTCAGTTCTTTTTACTTTTATTATTGTTCTAAACATCAGTGACATAAAGTGAGGTATATGCTTTACAGTCCACCCACAAGTTTAACAATGCCAGCAAATGTCCAGTCTTTCTCAGCCACTTTTTCTAGCAAACCCATATTTTAGAAATGTGATTGATGTTTTATAGTACCCCATTTATTTAATAATTTATGTGCTGCTGCTCTTCATCCTGTTCATCTCCATTTTCATCTCCCAACACCAGACTCTGGTCCAAGTCCAAGCTACTCCTAATTCTTCAAGTCAACTTTTGTGCTTTTTTCTGTCTCTCAAGCATTTTCTTTTGAAACATTGGCAAAGTATCTCTGTGAGATTTATTGTCAGAATAATGAGAAGCAGAATTCCCATCTGTTTGCTGTCTCATTTTTAGTTGGATATTTTTTTTCATTCCTCCCTAGCCTCTTCTGTATTCAGAAATGTCTTTGATCCTCCAGGAAAAAATATTCTAAAGACAGCTGGATACAGCAGCTTGAATCCCATAACTGAATGGGGTCCTGTGGGATTATAACACTGTAGGAAGGGAGTGAGAGCAGTGTATTTGCCAGGAAAGAAGAAAGAGTATCCTATGTCCCATTCGTAGCTGTGTATAGCTCATGAGCGCTAGACAGTAATGAGCTGAGTTGGGCAATTTGGTAGCAAATTTGGCAATTTTGTTTTAGCATTGTTCTAGTTTTTAGATTGATGTTAAGTTGATGTTTGTAAGGATAGGTAAGGAATCGAGTAAGTTTGATAGGAGATAGGATATAGTAGTTGTCCTGCATGATTGTGCAGTAAGAACATTAGAAGCTCTGCAGAGGAGGTCTAACTTATACAGAGTGTTTCTTACTAGGTATTGAATATATTTAGTCTAGTTTGCGAGACTATTTCTAGTTGTGCAATTTTAGAGGACAGGATAATAAAGTTAGTGATTTGTTTGTGTAAGATCCAGGAGTAAAGAACATTATTTAGTTTTCTTTGGGTTTTAAAGTTGTGAGTGAGATGGATAGGTTTCTAGAGAGGTGAATGATTCTTGAATTATGGTTCATAGTGATGGCAGGGAGCGTGAAGAGCAGATTAGAGTAGCATCATCTGTATATTGAATTAATGTTATATAATCTGAGACAGAAAGAAACTTGATAATGAAGATGTTAAATAGTAAAGGTCCAAGAATGAAGACACAGATGATGAGAGTGTCTTGTGATTAATCATGTGTGGATGGTTTTCATTAAGCAGGAATTTGAATTTTATATAATTTCATGGGAGGTAGGCTAAACTAAGATTTAGTTTGTTATGGTTGTTGATGAGCAGTTGGATGCTTTATCAATTTGGAGTGTGGTCATTGCTGGACATGTTCTGTGCTAGGAGTGATGCTATGAGGTCTTGTTTTATAAGGATTGTGGTTCTTCACTAACTCTTGCTCCTGCTCTGCTTTTGAACAGGTAATAGTAGGTGAATGAGACTGAGTGTGTCTGTTTTGGCTAGGGTTCAAGGATACATACTGTGTCTGAGTAGTGACTATTAGGAAAGGAGTCCAGTTGTTTCAGTTTATTCTCCAGTTTATTCTTAATGCTTCCAGAATTACATAAAGCTGTTAAGACTTTCTTGCTAAGTAATTGAGAGAATGGTAGACCCCGTGGCCCAGGGGTTTGTTCAGTGTAATTTGAAATTAGGGTATTTATTAGTGGAGTTAGCCAGACTGTAAATCTTAGAAATTTGATGAGAGGTACCAAAGGGAACAATTTTGGGAGGGGGTTGGATGGGAGAAGTGGGGGGAGGGGTTATTTGTGTTGAAACATGGGAGTAATGGCGCGAGTTGTAGAAGATAAGAGGAGTGAGTAGACATTTGGTCTGGTATTGTTTGAGGAATGTGAGAAGTAACTGGAAAGAAGAATAGCTGGGGGGGTTGTAGGGAGTAACAATATTGTTGAGAAGGTGGATAAAAACTAGAGTAGTAACATTAGGGTGAACAAGGGGTGGTGGCCCCGATGGATGGATTATGAAGATAAACAGCTGAAGTACCCATAGTGTTTGGGGAATTTATTAGTTAGAATTTAAAAGAGGATATTGCTGCTTCTTCTGGAGGCTAGTTCAATAGAACTTGTGCCAGAGTTAATCTTATTTTTGCCATGTCAGATCAGAACAGTTTAGTCATTATATGAACCTCTGCCATAAATAATGAAAAATAGTACAGACAATCTTTATCAGAAGTCCACAATACTAGCTTGTCCCTAAAATTCCATCTAAGTAACACTCTATTTTGACCAGATACCCCTAACGATACCTACTTTGTATCCCCACCACATACATCCCTCCTCTTAAAAGAAGAAAGTTGCCACCCTATTAGTCTTAAAACATTACAGGAATGACATTCCATGGGTGCTTGTTCATTACATTTACACTAATAGACATTCCATATACACTTTCCCACCAATGCTGTTATTCATTTATTTATTAATTAATTTACTTATTTATTTGTCTGGTACAGTAACAAACACACACACACAAATATATATATATATATATATATATATATATATATATATATATATATATATATATATATATATAATTTGTAATTTAACATCTCTGGGGCTGTAAGGACACAAAATGTTTACATAGTAAAACATCTGTACCACCATATACAAAGGTACCAAAACATTATGATATAGCTTTAGTACTATGGAGCCAGTTGGAAACCTGTATGAAAGAAGAAAACAAGCCATTTCCTCTTACAACACTTACAAAGTTTTTAAGTATACTGGTATAGTTATTACTCTCTTGGAGAGTCTGGTCACACTGCTTGCCAGAATCATATGGTCCAGGGACATTGTCTGCTCCTGATCAATGTCTTAATCAATGACATATGACAAGCCCAAATGACTGCCGTCATTGTTAAAGCTTTTTAAAGAGGATAATGCCATGTCAAGATTTCATGTCTTATGGTCCTTTGACCCTCGACTTTTGTGACCTCATAAGGTTATGAATCGTAAAGAAGTGAGTATGCTTTCTGAACTCCTTGTTTCAATAACATAGTATATCTGTTGGCCTGCCTTCTGGTATCTTCCTAGGACTTCATTTTGTCTTTCTGGTGACAGGATGTCTCACTAAATCTGGATCTGGTTTAGAATACTGAGGGAGACATGCTATCATAGCTGTAATTAAACTTAGGACTTGTTGGTAAAGTACATTTGTGGGATAGATTGCATTTCTTTATGTCTTCAGCACAGCATAAACATATTGTTTCTAGGAAATCCTTGTAATGTTTACAGTTGTGACTGATTTGCCTATGCTGTCCATGAACCATCCCCAAAATGCCATTATTCTGTGACCATAGTGGAGTTCTTCCTTTGTGGTGAAAAGCTATGTTATTACAGAATTGCTTGAACAGGATAAATTGTGTGACTTGATGGATTCTGGAATATCAAACACTGAGAATATTTAGTCTCTTACTTGAGTAGCTTTTGGAGAGATGGAATGCATTATCTCTGTTCTGAGATATGTAGAATATGTATCAATTTTTGTTGGTAAGTTATACTTTACAAATAGTACTAGCTAAGTTCATAGCCTAGGTTTTGTTGTCATGATGTAACAAATTTGTATTTTTTATGTATACTACATTTGTTTACTTTATACTTAATTGATTATTGTAATGTGTACATTAAAATTTATTGTTACTCATGGAGCTTTTCTCCCCAGGCCTCCGCTGAAAAAGGACCTGTGTCCAGTCAGACTTTCCCGGTAAACATATGTTAAATAAATAAATAAAATAAATAAAATGTAAGGTAGTTATTGATGTTGAATAAAAACTATAAAATTGATTCTGAAATCAATACAAATCACTCTAGCATCTGAGGCTGTGCAGTGGTGTTTCTGACTGTGTTTGCTTGGCAAATTAAGGAGTTGTTCAGCATACTTTCTTTCACACTGTAGACATTAAGGAATAAATCATTTCCATTGCAAGTACTTTAATTTTACAACCACCAGATGAGCCTTTTCTGTTATCTCTAGGGCTCTATTTTTGTAAAGGGGTAGATTTGATTAGCCTTGACACTTAACAAATGTATTTTTTATGATGTTGACAAAAAGATTTAATCATTGCAACTTTCATATATCCAAAGCTTGCAGTCATCTGGATCAGTGCTATCCTTTCTATGCCATGTATTACTGACACCTTACTGCAATAAGGGACCCTTTTCTGTTTCTTCCTGTCTCTGCCAATGTACGTGCAGTGAGCATTGTCCATACTGTTATCAATTTTGTAAATTTTTTGTTAACTCAGCACACCTTTCACCATTTTCTGACTAGTGACGTAAATTGCAATGTTATAATATCACTTAAACAAAGGATCACAGGTCTCAAGTCAACTGATTGAGCGGTTGCTTTTTAGGGCTGCTTATATTGTATATAAGGTTTGAATAAAGTCAAATGCTTTTGCTGTGGGCTGGCTAGGTAGATAAGAACAAATTATTTAAAGGACATGGATATTTGATAAGCTTGCATTTTTTATACTAACATATTTGGAAGCATTTGAATATTGGTAATGATTCTTTAGAATGTAAACCTTATACTCTTGTGGTAATAGGAACAGGTTTAGGCCTTGTCTGATTATAAACTTTTTCATTCTGTCTCTTGATCTCCATTTCTGAGTCTACAAGCATATTTATATTTATATTTTTGATTTGTTCAGTTTATTTGGCAATCTGGGTACACATAATTATTATTTGCATTTGAATTTTCATTTCTGTTATCTGACTTTGACTCATTTGTCACACTGTTAACCTTTTTATTCTGAAAGTGTTTGTTAATGGTATTCTGTCAGTATCATCTTTATTTTGCTCAGTTTTGGTGTTGATGTACACCTTCTCTTGTAATGATTTTTTTAATCCATAAACATTAATGAACTGTATTTACTACTACTTTTTTTTAAACAAGAAACATCTGTATTAAATTATCACTTATGACATAGGCAATCACAAATTTATATAAATAAAAACAAACCATATTGACATATTTTTAGTTGCAAACATTATACATCGCTTATAATCTATCCAGTCATTGCCAGTCAAATATTACACAGCTCATTCAAATCCCCCCTTCCTTTAGACCTAATTTCTTCTCCAGAATGTTATTCTGCATGTATTGTTCCCAGAATTCCCATTTATTCTATGCAATTTACTCCATTCCTTTTCTAAAGATCCCATTTCCAGTTGTTTTATCTCTATTACTGTATTCACTGCTTCTAGTACAGTTGGTTTAGATTTTGATTTCTATTTACTAATAATTGCTTTTTTGGCAGCCACCATAATTAGACTCAGCAAGCCCTTTCTATAGCTAGGGAATTCTGATTCTTTATAATAGCTCAAAAAATAATTTCCTTATGTATACCAAACTGATCACACAGTATTTCTGATCGAGTAGTCTCCAGGGAGCTTTTAAAGTCTGCCAACTCATTACACTCCCAAAAAATATGTTCCCAGTTACCTCTTTCTTCCACACCACACCTCCAACATTTGCTATCTACCTGAGGAAAAATTATTTGAAGTCTACTTGGGGTATAATAATACATATGTAAACACTTCCAAGAAAAGGTCCTAAATCTTCTAGACTTTGTTGCATATTTGGGAGACAAACATATATCCCCCCATTGTTTCTTTGTGAATTGGTTATCCAGTCTCTCTTCCCAATCCATTCTAACCTCTTCTGATTGATTCTTATAGGTATCATGCAATATTTTATATGATCTACTAACTATCCCTTTTTAACAGCAGCTTCTACTAAAAACTCTACCAGTGCTGGTCTTTCACTTAGGATCCCCCTATTTCTCTCTCATTGCCTATACTCTGATATCAATCCTTGATAGGGAAGGCAATCCCTAGTCTGGAGTCCAAATAAATTATTGGCCTCTTCCCATTCTATTGTCTTTCCTTCTCTAATTATTTCCTCCTAATACTTCAGTTCCTTTGCCAATTATCTCCAATTAATTCAGACCCCCTCTTGACTATTGTCTGTATCCCTAACTGGAGTCATCTATATCAGCAGAATCTTCTTTCTCCATTTCCATGTTGGCTTAGTTCTTAGAATACTTTTTGCTACTTTCTGAATATAATAATCTCTATGGTTATTGTTGTTCTCTTCAAAGGATCTGCATCCAAAATTCCAGTCCTTCCTTGTTTATTGCGATTCCCCCTGTTTTATCATCATCCCTTTCCACTTTGAATTTTAGCTTTCTGCTTGTGCTATGTACAGGAGCCTTAACTGTGTAGCTCTATAATATCCTTCAAATCAGGTAATCCCAAACCATATTGTTCTATTGGAAGAATCAGCTTATCCCACTTGACTCTTGCCATCTGCCCCTCCCAGGTAAAATCCTTCAGCTCTTTATTAATTGCTATCCACAGCTTCTCCTCTGGTTGACAAAAATATACCTGACCTGTGTATAAAACTAAAGGGACTAAAAACATTTTAACTGCTTGTATCTTGTTATCCATATCCATAGAAACAGAGCTTCCAGTTTCTTAGTTTTTGCATTATATTTTTAGTCTCTTCCCACATATCCTTAGCTGCCACAACAGAATCCTTTTTTATCCATACTTCTAAGTACTTAATTTTATCATGTCCCCAGAAATATGGATATTGCTGAACCAATTCATGTGTGGAGACATAATTTGCAGCTATTGCCTTTGTTTTAGCTTCATTAATTGTATCCTGAAAAGACTTGAAACTGTCTCAAAATATTCCACAACACTGAAATGTCCTTTTCTGGTTTTATCAGGTATAAAAATATCATCTGCAAATAAAGCCTGCTTTTCTTGACTACCATACCAATTATATTCTTGAATTTCAGGGTCCCTTATTTTCTTTGCCAGTGATTCTAAATATAAAGCAAATAGTAAATGGGAACGAGGCTACCCCTGCCTGGTTCCTCTTCTCAAACAGAAGTTATCAGAGAGGAACCCACCCACTTTAATTTTTGCCTCTGACCCCTCATATATTCTCACATTCAATCCTATAATTTTATCAGCGGATGCAAATGCTTCCATTGCTCTACTCATAAAAGGCCAGCTTACACTGTTGAATGCTTTCTCTGCATCAAGACCCACTAACATCAGCGGCATTTTCTTACATTCTGCTTTCCTCTGGATCATCATTGCTCTGTTAATGTCGAATATTTGCCTCCCCTCCACAAAACCACACTGATCCATATCTATCAATTTTGGCATCACCTTTGAGATTCTTTTATAATCATGGTTTAGAATTGAAATGGGCCTTTATGATGCTGGATCAGATTGATCTTTACCCTCTTTAGGTGTTACAGTTACCACTGCTTTCTTCCAGGATTTTGGTGCTTCTCTTCCTCTTACAATACTGTTAAACAAAACTTTCCAGATCTTTATGACTTTTTTTCTCTAGTTTCCAAACTTCCACAGGAATACCATCTATTCCTGGGGACTTTCCTGTAGATTGGTTATACATTACCATTTTTATCTCATTTCCTCCTATCCTAAGTGTTAGTAATTGAGCCTCATCTGCCTCTAACCTTGGCATATTTAATTCTTCCATAAACATTTCCATTTGTACAATTTCATGATTTCCATATTTCTCTGCTTTATACAGATTTTCATAAAATGTCTGAAATATTTCTAGTACCTCTACAAGGTTTTTTGTTATCTTACTTGTTATAGGCTCACTAAGCTTGGCGACAATCCTTTCTACTTTCTGTTGCCTGAGTTGTTGTGCTAAATGTTTTTGTGCTCTAGAGTTATTATCAAAAGCAGTTGCTTAACAGCAGTCTTTCTAAACTCATGCATATTATTGAGTTAATCCTTATTTTATGTTTAACATTCTTCAATTGCTCCTCTTCTTGGTCTGTGAGATTCCCCTTATTCTGCAATACTTTAACTTTTGTCAGTCCATTTGAATAATTCTTGTTACTTCTTAACCATCTCTCTCTTTTTTTATTTCTACCCTATTTTTAAACTCTATTTTAATTGTATCCCACTCCCTAGCTATATTTTCAGAATACATTTCTATCTTATCTAATAACTCTTGAATAAAGTTCACTACCCATTCCTTAAATTCCTCTCTTTTCAACAGATAGATATCTAATTATATATTTAATTACCCTGCATTTTTATTTTACTTATTATTGGCATGTGATCTGAAATAGTTATTGGATGTGTATGAAAATTTTCAATTAAATGCACATATTCCTGTGAAATATAAGTTCTGTCTAGCCTAGTCCAGTTTTTGTATCTTGAGAAATAATACATAAATTCACTCAGAACTCCTACTGCTGAATTCATATATTCCATGCCAAATATTTTCATAGATTTCTTCAAATATCTAACCTCATTTCTTATATTTTCCCTTCTGGGCCTCCCAGATACATCCTCACTGCTGCAAATCAAATTCCAGTCTCCACCTATAAGTAATATTCCCTGCTGAAAGCTGATAGTTTCTCCCAGAATTTTCTTAAGCTCCATTGTAGCAGTTGGTGGAATATAAATACATGCCAGTGTAATCCTCTTTCCTTACCTATAGCCCCTTAGTTCTACCTTTGTTCCAGATATTCCTCTGAATAACCACCCTGAAAACCTTTCTTTATCAAATTCACATTATCAGTTCTTTTCAAATGTGTCGCCTGTAGCATAGCTATTTACACCCTACATTTTTAACATAGTTCATTACTCTTCCTTTTTTGTATACATCTGTGAGACCTGTGAGACCATTTACATGTTAAGATAATAGAGAAAGTATTGTCTATGATAAGAAGTTATTATTTCCACCTGTTGTGTCACCATATTTTTTAATGTTGACTTCCAGATTTTGTGTTGCATATATACATTAATGTTTGGCAAGTTGATCTTTTATACAGTTATTTCTTGCCATATCCATTTGAACTTATGTCACATCTTGCAAAACTTTTTGTTTTAGTGAAAATCCTCATAGAAAAAAATAAACACACACCCAGAACACCCCTAAAACCTATTAACTTTATACTAAAAAAACAAAAGTATGTACATCTTCAAATGTTGAAGTTTAACCATCCTAGCAGGAACAATTTTCCCAGACTAACAGCCATGGTCACAAACATGGATTAATCTGTAAGGGAGGTTATCCATTCTAAGATGCATGGTACAGCCTGTGTTTCTACTAAGTGCTATCTGTTTTTTTCTTATCTTTATTTCTTGCCCAGGTTGGAAATACACTTGAATGCTTTCAGAAAATCTCCTAGCCATTGAAAAAAGCCATTAAAAGAAAGAGTATTCTGTTTTTATTATACCTTATCAGATTGTCTCCGTGGGGAGATGAGAACCAGATACCTAGCTGCCTCTACGCACACTCATTTACTTGCTAGAGGTAAACCTTTTATAATATTCAGTGTTCTTTTTATTTATTTACCTTCCCTTAAAACTTGCTACTAGATCAAGCCAAGGGTCCTAATCCAGTCATTCCTCTATGCAAGAGTAAGAAAAAGCACTTCAGTTTTTTCTTGTATCACGGTCTTTTGACCAGACATTTCTTCTTTTTTCACATTGTAGTGCCTACATTTCTTAAAATTGAACAAGGAGAAAGAAAGAAAGAAAGGAGGAAAAACAGTAGCACCTGTTTACTTTAGCATCCCTATTGCACTCAAAAATAACTGAGAAAACTTTACTTTATAAGATGCAAATTATGTCATGCATTATAAAAATACTTATGTTAAGGAAAAAAATTGTTTTACTTACAGTTAACTCCTTCCTTCCTCTTCCCCTCTTCTAAATGTTCTTCCAAAAATTAATGACATGAATAAGGGCATATAGTTTGAAGTCCCCTACAAGTTTAACAAAGTGAAAATAGTCCAATATTTCCAGGTTTTCTTGTTCTGTCATGTTTCACAAATATAATTAATACTTTGTAATCCTAAGTATGCCACATTCTGAGTTGCTGGTTTTCTTCCTGTTGATCTTCATCTCAAAAATCTAGTCTCTGCTGCATTTCCAATGCACTCCCGTTTCTTCTAGTCAGCTCTTATTTATTTATTTTAATATTTGTTGACCAGGAAAGTCCAACTAGGACAGAGCCTATTTTCAGTAGAGGCCCTGGGAGAAATGTTCCAGACAAATGTCTTTTTTTCTGTCTCTCATCCATTTTCATTTGAAACATTGGAAAAGGTTTCAGTAGCACAGTCTCTCTATAGGCTTTATTACCAGAAGAACAACAGGCAGAATCTCTTTCTGTTACATAGCTCATTGTTTGCTGGACAAACTTTTGTATTTCCTCCTTACCATGTTCTGCATCAAAAATGATTTTAATCCTCCAGGAAAGAATATTCTGAAAATAGCTGGATACAGCAGCTTAATTCTCACTCCTGCTTCTCAGCATTCCCTGATTACTGGAATAAATTCTCTCCTGTTCTGCCTGGTTACAGTGAGTAATCATTTTCCACAAACACTCTACAATTACCTACTTTTAGTACTTTGTCCTTCTGCCACAGTTTTGTCAGGATCAACTCTTTCTGCTGGCATATTTCATCTTTGCTAATACAGGTCTTGGCTGCTTTCTCATGGCCAGGTTTGGAGCATACACTCAATGTGCTCTTTTAGTTAACAACTCCTGCTGTGGAATACCAGTCTAGTTGTTTACTTGTGCTTTCATAAAATTAATACAGTCTGTTCCTTCTAGCTTCTCTGGTAGAGCAGAAAATCTTAGGTTTTCACTACGTGCTTTGTTCTTTAATTATCTTATTTTTTTTTGTAACATCTCTTCTTGAGCAGTCTCATATTCAGTCAGCCTTTTCTTCATTTTGACCTCTGACCTTTGCAGTTTTTATCACCTTATCTGAATATCTGTTTAAAGCTTCTTCCATTTTCCAGCTTTTATTTGAGTTGATATAGTCTTTCAGTGTTTTGTTTATTTTAATCAGGTCTGTGTACATTTGACTTAATTTTTTTCCTCTAGATTACCGGAAGACATGTCTTGCACCAAAGCTGGAGCTTGCACTGCTTTTTGCTGAACAGCTGCAGAAGTCTTCCCTGCCCATGTTTTCTCCTTACCTTTTGTAATTGATTTTCTTTCAGATTCTGTAAAAAATTTTTTTGCCGGCATCCAGGCAGTGCACTTGCTAGCCAGTTACTGAAATTTATCCAAAAAGAAGATTTCACTGGCTCTCTTATCTCAGTTTCTGTTTTCACACTGGGAGAGCTGAAATTAAGTTATTACTCAGTGTGCAACCATCATAGAAGTCCTTCTTGTGAAATGATTTATCCTTTTGTAATTAATGCATGTTTCACTCTTTCCAGGGCAAGCAGTTTTACTTGGGTACTGATTCCTGCAATTTCTGCACAGTTTAACTATTTTGGGTACTTTTCCGTTAAACCCCTACCACGTCTTTGCGCTGCTGGTGCTAAAGTATATGCCCACTGGAATATTCTAGATATGCATGGTCAGGTTGATAAATTACAAAGATTCGGTATCAACTGGAGAAAAGTCAACATTGCTCCAAGCATGTGGGTTGTACTTAATGTATTATTTGTACATAATGCTTCTGATTAATAAAAACATGGAAACATGGTGGGGGACTTTTCATTTCTTTTTGCTTTACCAGTCTTTTTAAGCCGCTAATGACAAAGTAACTTAGGGGCAGTAGACGTTTTTTATTTGAATGCCCATGATGCATTATGCAAATCGATGTTTAAAACTATAAAAACAAAATCCTTATGTTTAATAACAATCAGTTTTCTCCATCCTTGGTAGTTATGGTCCTGTCTTATGTAAAAAAAAACTAAAAAAAAAACAGTTAATGTTTACTACCCATAATTTTAGAAAGGTTTTTCTTATTTATAAGCTTTGTTTTTATTCTATATCGTGCAAGAAAAAGTAGTTGCATGTTGGTAGGTGGTGGGTTTTTAAGTGGTTTAATTTAGTGAATTTTTATGTGCTTCCTGTTTTTGGTCTGTTCGTCTTAAAATCTGTACTTTTTGAACAAACGACTGTGGATTAAAGTCACTAAATAATGGCATCCATTTGAGTTTCAGAGTTATAACCTTCGGGAATTAGATACTAATTTGTCAGTCCTGAATGAATGAGTAGATTCCAGCAAAATACCAGCAAACCACAGCAGCGTCAGCAGTGCGAAGATGTGGTAGGGGTTTAACAGAAAAGTACCCTATTTTGTTTACTGTTACTGCTGCTTTCTGCATCTACATTTGTTTTTGCATAGAAGTTCTAAACTGTTAATTGTCTTAACACTATTATTCCCTGCTGTTTTACTTGTTCTTCAGAAATGTCTGAAGCTGTTTCATATTCTTCTAAATCTTTTAATGTTACATATTTGTCTGGTAGCCTAGTTTATCAGCCTTTCATAGTAAGAGCTCTAATTAGTCTGTTTTGAGCACTGAATCAGTACCCTTCAAATCACAGTTCCTTACCAAGGACTTCAGTTTTCTGTGGTAATTGTCTAATGTTTCATTTTTGTTTTCTTGTGTAACTTTTCTAAAAGTCAGCACTTTATAAGGTAGATTCAGCATTTATTGTCGCATCTGAGGTCTCCAGATTCACTTTTGCCTTTGCCATTCGTGACTGATTTATTGGTTCTTTGTTTTTATTTTTTACTTTATAAGGTATATCTGTGGTTGGAAATACCTTGTTAACTCATCTTGTACTGTTACATAGGCATTCTGAGTTTCTGACAATGGTTGCTATATGTCATACACCTTGTCACCAAATGTATGAATTTACTTATTTTTATTTATTTAACATTTGTTGACTGGGAAAGTCCGACTAGGTTCCACAGAGCCTGTTTTCAGTGGAGGCCCGGGGAGAAATGCTCCAGATGCATGTCTTTGGAATGTGGGAGGAAACCCACACGAACACAGGGAGAACATGCAAACTCCACACAGAAGGCACCCCAGATGAGAATCGAACCGGAGAACCTCTTGTTGTGAGGCGACAACATTAACTGCTGCACCACTGCGCCGCCCATGAAGAAAAAGCTTTCACAGTGCTGCACCATTTTCTTCTTGCTTTTGCAGATTGTTAATTTGTTTCTAGTGCTATTCCTCTTAAATGCCACTTTTACTTTTTTCCCTTGAGTCCACCTAATAACTGTGCCTAATCAGAAGGAAATAGAAGCTCTGGCACTTACCTGTTTGACTATACATGTTGAGCTCTGAGGTTATAATGTCAGAAACTTCTTTCATGTAGTCTGAAAAGCAACTTTCCATTAATGAACTTTTTCAGCTATGAAATAATAAAATGAAATAGCACCTGGTCTAAATATTTCCTTTGACTATGTCTTTCACGTCTTGGCAGTTTTCCTGTATTTGACAACTATCTTCTGTCCGCTTTACTTAACACAGCTAAGTGATCCAATCATACATGTAGTGAGACACACTGTGGTAAGTGTACAGCAGACAGTTTTACCATCAGAATTAATTTAACTGCACGTTAATGTTTATTAGACACCTCATTTAAAATCACTGAATTAAATGTTTAATGTATTATAAATGAAGTAAATTGCCATAGCAGCTTCAAGGTATCTGTACCTTTCTGAAAAATACTGCCCAAATGTTGACATAGTTGTTCCATTTGACAACCACTGATTAAAATATTTCTGTGCATGTCAGCTGTAGCCAATCAGCTTTCACCTGGTAATTCACTGACGGCATATTGTAATCTAATCTGCCTGGCTTTGTGAATTAGTTTGTAGCTGCTAACACTGAACAAAAGAAGTGCAGTAAATCTCTCCAGTCCTGTGTGCCTGTAATAAGGAGCAAATTCAGAAGTTGTAATGCAGGTCAGTGTAAGTAAAGGGGGACTGTAGCTTCACATGCAATTGTAGGTTAGCAACAAAATCTAGATGCTTTAGGCTGTTTCTAGCATAACAATCAAGCCTGGAGTGAGTTAGTTTGTCCTTTGTCTGTCTGGCTTTCCTTTCCTTTCTGGTATCCTATTTTCACTAAGTACTCCACTGGGGCATACAGCTTAATAAAATGTACAGGATGGTTACTGATACCCTTTTGTCACTTCTTCTTCTTCTTTCGGCTTTTCCCGGTTAGGGGTCGCCACAGTGGAACTCCGGTCCGCTAATGATTGGCAGTAGATTTTTACAGTGCCGAGGTGCCAGCCTGATGCCCAGCCTTCAATGAAGGCACACCCATTCACGCATGTCTTTCGAATGCCACTCGACCGCTGGGAGGACATGCAGACTCCACACAGAAGGCACTCCAGCCGAGAATCGAATGGGAGAACCTCTTGCTGTGAGGCAACAAAGCTAGGTCACTGCAGTAGCAAAATAATGTACCAAGCTCTCAGATTCTAAGTACATCTGTCAATCACTTCTGCCTGTTTCTCTGCAGAGCTTCTTTTAGCCTTACATACTGTAGACAAACAATTTATATGCCACGGTGGTGCAGCGGTAGTGTTGTTGCCTCACAGGAAGAGGTTCTCCCGTTTGATTCTCGGCTAGAGTGCAGGGAGTGCCTTCTGTGTGGAGTCTGCATGTCCTCCCCGCGGTTGGGTGGGCGTTCAAAAGACATGCATAAATGGGTGTGTTTTAGTTGAAGGTTGAACGTCAAGCTGGCACCTCGGCATTCGTGAAAATCTACCGCCAATCATTAGCGGACTGGAGTTCCGCTGTGGCGACCCCTAACCGGGAAAAGCCGAAAGACAACAACAACAACTGTAGACAAACAATTTTTAAAAGCATTTTGTATTTGAGACTTCCTAAAGTTCCATCAGCTCCTGCTTGGAATCTGAATTCTGAATGTGAGAAATTAACATTATTTCTGATTGAACCCATAATTTCTCTTGACTTGAAATATTAATGTGGAAGGCCTGCATTTACATCTGCTAGAAAAATTTCTGAACAGCAAGCTTTGATTTCTAAACAGCCATACACAGTTTAATATAAAGAAATGGTGTCATCAAAAACAAAACCCTGGGGGGGGTCTGGCCAAGATGCCAGTATGATAGCAGCAGAAATCCATAGCTCTGCTTAGATTTTAATATCCTGACAGGAAATATACTTTAATTTTTAGAAAAATGTAACTAAAAGTATACTAAAAGTTAGATTAACATAGACTCTTTATTATTTTCTAAAAATGAATACACAGTCAAGATAATTTTTTAATTATTCCTGTCAAGAGGTTTTCTACTGGAAATCAAGATGAGCAACTCGAAGAACCCACACCAGAAGAGTGCAGTGATGAAAGAATTACATCTTATAATAACAAACATCCAAGAACTGTCACAAAAATCGACAAATTCGAAAACAAAATGGGTATTATCAAACAAGAATGCAGTAAACTTCTAAATGGAATAGTAAAAAAACAATCTGAACAGATTCTTGCCTTAGAGGAAACAGTAACTGACCTGGATACTAGAGTGACAGAAAATGAACATCACAATGAATTTCTTCTGAAACAAAACACCAGGCTGATTGAGAAACTGGAAGACCCTGAAAGTAGATCAAGGAGGAATAACATAAGAATATATGGAATTCCTGAGAAAGAAGAGGGTGCTAACATGATTCAGTTCCTCAATAAGTGATTTTCATCAGCACTAAACATGCCTGAATCCCTCTCTTTTGGAATTGAGAGGGTTCATTGGTCCCTGGCAAATCCAGCTTCATCTCTGAGTTCATCTAACCCCAGGTCTATAATAGTTAGATTTCTTTCCTAGCAAGACAAAAACTTAGTGCTGAAATTAGCTTGGACTAATTCCCCTATCAAGATGGGTGAAAAAGTTATTTGTTTTGACAATGACTCATCTCTACAGTCATATCCAGAAGAAAGAGTGTGTTCCTCTAATTAAGTCCTTGAAAAAAAGCCAATATTAAAGCTCAAATTCTTTTTCCTGCAAGAATAAGAATCACCTTTCCAGAAGGAGTGAAGATCTTTGATTCCCTACAAGAAGCAGTAGAATTTATTCAAAAGAAAAAATACTGTCAGACATAGAAGAAATGGAATGGTCAACCCAGAGTTTGAAGAGACTGGCAACAAAAAATGGATGGTCTCTGAAGGAAGGTGCAAACAAAGCTAAGAAACTAAAGGACAAATGAATAACTTCCTTCTAATTTTAAATGCTTTGTTTTATGAATCATAATATATTTGATTCTGGAAAGTCTCTATGCTGTAAGATAATGTGAATCATTTTTATTATTAACTTTCTCTTTTCCTTTCTATATCTACTTCTTCTAATTACTTATAGTTCTAAGTATTTAAATAACATTATCTCTCTCTCTTCTTTCTTCCTATTCTTTTTTGTTACTAATGTTCCTTTTCTCTCTTTTCCACATTATAAGTACTTTACATACTTTTCCCTTTTTAATAACTACAAATTATGTATGTCTTCTAATTCTTCAGTAATAGTATAAATTTGACTTAATACCAACATGCATTTTTCTGCGGTGGTGGTGCTGCGGTAGCATTGTCGCCTCACAGTATGACGTTGTCCTGTTCGATTCTCAGCTAGAGCATCTTCTGTGTGGAGACATGCATGAAGGGGCGTACCTTCGTTGAAGGTTGTGCGTCAGGGCTGGCAACTCGGCACGTAAAAATCTACTGCCAATCATTAGCGGACCGGAATTCCGCTGTGGCGACCCCTAACTGGGAAAAGCCAAAAGACACAACAACAACAACCAACCTGCATTTTTCTAGTGGGTCAGTACTGGGGTAACAAGGTGTTTCTGATTAGTGTTTCTAACTAGATGTTTTAGACTCTTTGTTTAGATACATTTAAACATTAATACAGTACATTAATGGTGTTTTATAGATAGCTAAATATAAGATATATATATATATATATATATATATATATATATATATATATATATATATATATATATATATATATATTATATTAGGTTCCTTTTTTTCTCTCTGTCTCTCGGGTCTGGTTAACTGGTGGGTATATGATTGAAATGTTATAATATGATTTCGGATTTGAGGCTGCATGTGCTATGCAAGGTACATGCCTGAAGGGGCGTTGTACTCAATAATGAGCCTTATAAGGGAAGAATATAGGGATGTTATGACCTCCTTGTTCCTGGATGAGATACCCTTACTTATGAGGTGGGCCATGTAGAAGGTTTTCCGTACAACGTAAGCAACATGGTGGTCAAAAGTCAAGTTGCTATCAACCTGGGTGCCCAAGTACTTCACGACTGATTGCTTGCTTAGGACGTTGTTATTAATGTGATAATTTGTGGGGATGTCACTCTCCTCAAAGGGGATGATGATGCATTTTTTGATATTCAGCTTGAGGCCATGTTTCTGGCACCAGTTATTTGTCTGAGTGAGACCCTCTTGGAGGATGTCCACATCACTAGGGGAATTGATGACAGCACACAGCTTGCAGTCATCTGCAAACTTGGTTAGCTATAGCCCATGGGTTTTGGCCTGCACCTCAGAAAAGTATATCCAAAATAACAGAGGCCCCAAGACAAATCCCTGGGGTATGCAGCTTGTTACGGATCTACTGCTTGAGGTGGCTTCCTCTGTTTTGACTACATGGGTTCTATCAGTGAGACAATTTGCTACCCATCTAGTAACATATGAATTAATGCCTAGTTGACAGATTTTATCTATTATGCCTGAGTGGGGAATAGTGTCAAAGGCTTTGGCCAGGTCAAGGTAAGCAGTGTGCACCATCTTCCCCTCATCCATGGCTTTGGTGACTGTCTCAAAGAAGTCGACCAAATTTAGCAGACACAACCTCCCCTTGACAAAGCCAAACTGTGTGGGATCAAGTGTTTGGAGGTTGCCAATGTCCTTGTTAATGAAGTCCATGATAATCCATTCTATGGCCTTGCAGATCAGGCTAGTTAGGCTGATGGGTCTATAATTTCCCAGATCGGTGGATGCTCCACCTTTGTGTAAAGGGATGACAGTGGCTGTCCTTCACTCAGCTGGGATGAAGCCAGTACTCAGGCTTTGGTTGAATAGGGTGCTTAATGGTGCTGCAGGTTCCTGCCTGAGTTCACTTAGGATGCAGCCTGGGATGTTATCAGGTCCCATGGAGGCTGTATTTTTTGCCTTTGAGAGAGCAGTGATGACCTGTTCCCTAGATATAAGGGGAAGGGGACAGGTACTGTGGATGTCCTGATTTACTGATGGGGGACAGAGGAGTAAAGCTTTCACTGAATCTGTCAGCCAGCAAGTTTGTTATATCTACGGCATTTGTATATGTGGTGCACTTGACCACCAGTTCAGAACAGATCTGGGTGCTTCCTTTGCGGTTGCGGACATATGTGAAGAAGGCCTTATGATTGTCTCTAGTAGATGTGGCCAATTTGGACTCAAAGTTTGCTTTGGAGGATTTCACTAGTGCTCTTATTTGCTTCTTCAGGCTAAGGAGACATTGCTTCCAACTGGGCACCTGCTCCTTCTTGGTTTTGGACAGCAATTATTTCCTTTTGTTTTACAGTTTATTTATTGCAGATGTCCACCAAACAGGTTTACTCTTCCTTTTCGAGGATGATTTAGTCCTGTCGGATATTCCTGATTCCATGCATCTATATAAATGTTTGTATAGTGCTTTGGTGTAGTTTTGGATATTGGTGCCAGTTCCTACAGAGGGGGGGGCGCTGTAAAGCTGTTTATACCATCCCTCAGGAGGCTGTAATCAGCTTTGGAGAAGTTTTTATGTCTGATCCTAGCTAGAGGGGGGTTGGGGGAGATGGTGACTTCGAAAGTGACCACCTTGTGGTCGAATCTTACCAGGGAGGATAATACTATAGGGATGCTACAGTGGTTACTCATGTTGGTTAATACCAAATCCAAGATATTATCACCTCTTGTGGGGGTATCGACTAGCTGTTCCAAGGCATTTGCATTGACAAAATCAAGGAATCTCTAGGCATTTGTGTTCTGGCATGAGCAGTTCTTCCACTCAATGTTTGGGAAGTTAAAGTCACCCAGGATCAGGTTAAAGGGTTGAATCTTGATAGATTTGAAAAGGTTCAAATAGGCGGATTGGGCATCTTGAGTCAGATTTTGGGGCCGGTAGCTAGCTATGATTTGAATAGGGGTCTTGTCAATGGTTAACTGCACCTGGAGTGTCTCCTGTGTGTCATACTGTTTGACCAGCCTGGAGGTGTGTATGTCTTCAATGTATATTGAAACTCCACCTCCTTTGGCTTTACTGCCCACAGTTTGGGGTCTGAATGTATGATAGGATGAGTAACCAAGTAAGGCTGGTGTGTTCTCCGCAGCTTTGAACCAGGTTTCTGTGACTGCACAGATATCAGTATCTTCCGGGTTTAGGAATACTTGCAATGAGTGCAGTTTCATGTTTAGACTCCTAGCATTTAACAGCATGACCTTTAATTTGTGTTTTGTTGAAATTTTTATGCTGGTAGTTTTAACCTCATCACGTTTCCTAAAAAAGGCACTATAACTACCTGTTGTTGTGAGACTTGAGTGTGTATGTGATATGGTGGATTCTGGCAACTGACAGACAACTAACCGTGACTTTCTTCTTATCCAGCCTGGTGAGAGGCACATCTGTGTGTCTCACAATGGAGTCTCCTATGACTGATGTGTTGGGTTCATGGTAGAGCCTTAGTGGCTGTGAGGCACAGGTGTGCGGACTATATGTGGCATGTGGTGTGGAGGGCTGTGGAGATCGCGTGTGTTTTTGCCTCAGAGTTCTCCTTTGTTTGGGTATGTTTATGTGGCAGACCTCCACATATGTATGTGCGTGTTGTGTAGGTGTGGGTGGTGTTTGAGGTGTAGTGATTGTGTTGACAACCTTTTTGGTGCCAGATATACTGGCGTGAGGGGGAGAGAGATTGGACTCTAGGTTCCTAATGTAATTGCATCTCTCACAAATTATGTTCCTAGGTGGTAGTAGTAGATGGTTGTCCGTGTACATGAGGCAGTTGCTACACTGTCTCATGAATATTTTTTGCAGTGGGGATTTTCTTTCCACAGATGATGTCTATTATGCATATTTATTAGCTCAGAGATTGCTTTTTCTTGGAATATGGGAAAATCTTCAAGAATAGTGCAACCATGGAGATAGGATCTAAATATTCCAGTATTCACATTTGTTTTACAGTTCCAAGAATTGTAGCGACTGTCCTTAAACTCTTCTTGATAAGACTGCAGAGGCAGTCACCATGTGCACTCACTGGTTGACTAACTGCTGGATAGAAAAAAAAGCTGGGAAAGCACTTTCCATGTGTCTGCACTTAAGTTGCCTAATGTGTTTAAATGGCTAAATCAGTTGCTTAATTGAGTTAGTCATTTAGAGTTGTTTTTTGCACTGCCTGTTATTGTTTCTGCATATCCGACAATAAAAATCTAACTTGTTTTCAGGCTAAATATTTATTGTATTGCTCACAACTATAGTTCTTTTTGGTGTATTTCTGCTTATCACCCACAACTTCTTGTGAAATCATATCAATATTTGCAGTTGGATTACTTAATCTGGCAACGTACCAATAACGGATAGACAGCATGTGAAAAGGAAGGTTACGAGTAGCAAGATGATACTAGGAGATGCTCAACATATAGATCATTGCTGCAGTAGCCCATGCTATATGGATCCTACCATCATGATGGGCCAGCTTTCAAAGCTGAAGTGTGGCTTCCATGTGCTCCAACTGTCAGGAGCTCAAGGACAGCTCCATTAAAAGACATTTGGAGTGCAAAATAATTCAGTGCTCCTTTTGATGCTGAAGAGCACTCCTTCGGCGGGCTTCATGGAACTATCAGTTGACTACAAATCCTTCAAGACTGGGCAGATAGGTCAGGGAAGTTGGTGAAAAATTTCCACTAAGTTTATTTTTATGAGGAAAACTTGTGTTTTTCTGACTGAACTATTGTGTTCAGATAGGAAACTTATTTTTGGGACTGTTAGTGCATTTCTTAGGAAGTTGAAATGTAAACACTTATGTGAATGTTTGTGTGAAAAGTTTTAACTTTTGACTGAATTTTTAGACGGTACTTGAGTATTTGTGTATTTGGGCAGGATACTGTGCTTCCGGGGGCACTGTCAGTGATTTACTTACCCAGAACCACTTGTTCTCTACTTTACCTTTTACTAACTCATTCAGGCACCTCTATCCATTTTTGAGGTCTTATTTTTGCATACAGATGGACCAGCCTCTGGTCCCCATAGTTTTACCTTCTCCTTTCTACAAGCAGAACAATGTTGTCAGTGAGCCTTTGGGTGTCAGGCCAAATCCTGTTTTGACTCAGCTGCTGGTGGGTGACTCTGCTGTGGCTGCTTGTTGTTCCTCAGGCAGCTCATCTTTTTCCATCACAGCCACCTAAGACTGGAGGATCGACATGTCCTCTGCTGCTGCTATAGGGAGGGAGAACCACTCATGTCAGTCTCGGGGAAGGGGCCGCCGGAATAGAGAACCTGTTTCTGTGACTAGTATGCCTTCTAAGAGTCTATCATTTTCCAGGGAAAAGAGAACATAGTGAGAAAACCTTCTAGCCTCCTGTTTCTATCTTTATGGACCAGTACGTTTTAACAAAACCAAAAACTCTTCAGGACAAACTCAACTATAAAAACAAAAAACTTTATTGGAGAACAAGGAGATGACACAACACAATGTTAAACCAAAAACACAGCTTAAATAATACAAAAAATAATTATGAACAATCAATTATTCAATCACATTAAACAATCAATAATTGATTGTACATAATTATTTTTGTATTATTTAAGCTGTGTTTTTGGTTCTCCTTGTTTGTCTGAAGAAGTTTAGCTATCTTTTCTGAACGAAAAGCATATTGGATTAAATTGTCATGCTTTACGCTTTAACATTGACCAGTATGTTTTACTTGGATTTACTAATAAGCTTAGTACTTTTTCCTTGCCTTCCTGTTCTTCAGGCAAGAAAAGAAAAAAAGTTCCATTTCTTTTTGATAAAGCTTTTCAGAAAGAAGGGTAGGCACTGTCTGCAGGGGGTGGTAATGTTACAAGAATTTCTTCTCAGTCTGAACATTCTGACTCCAAGGAAAGTATCGTTTCAGATTACCCTTTTGAAAAGTCATCCTTTTCTGAGATTTTACCTAAAATGAAAGAGGTTTTCCAGTGGGAGCAGAATGAAATTCCTATGACACAGAAAATGCATTATAATGTGTTACAGTGGAATATACTTAAAACTGAAGATATTCTTCCTGTGTTGCCGGCTTCAGTGAATGTTTTTCACACTGATTAAAACTTACCTGATATTCAACCTCCTGTCTCTAGGAAGTCTGGCAGTTTATACTCACAAATATTTGTTTTAGAATCCTAAAGCAGACCCAGCAATAATTTCTCAAACCAAAACTGCCTCTGCTAAGCAGATAACAGGTGCTAACCACATTCCTTCTGACAAGAATGGGAAAGCACTGGATACGCTCGGGAAGAAATATGTGTTCTTCTACTGCTTTAACATTTAGGATTTTAAATTGCCAAGCTCATATGCTAAAGATTTACTTTTGTCTTTTCAGATCATGCAAAAGTTAATAATTAACTTTCTTTCTTCTCTAAAAATCATTCACTGCCTCTATAACAAAATAAGCATAAAGTGTGCTTAATGATGCTTCTTTTTTTCTCAGAAGCTATTGCTTCTGGGTCGGTATTGAGAAGTTTCACTTGGCCTTGTTCTTAAAACCCTACTGAAAGTGTGTGTGTGTGTGTGTGTGTGTGTGTGTGTGTGTGTGTGTCTTTTGGCTTTTCCCGGTTAGGGGTCGCCACAGCGGAACTCCGGTCCGCTAATGATTGGCAGTTGATTTTTACGTACCGGCTTGCCAGGCCTGATGCACAACCTTCAACGGTGCAGCCCATTCACGCATGTCTCCACGCAGAAGACGCTCTAGCTGAGAATCGAACCGGACAGCTTCTTACTGTGAGGCGACAACACTACCGCAGCACCACCACCGTGGGTAAAACCCTCCTGAAAGTATTAAGACAAAAAAATCCCCTTAGACAAGGTAGTTCTGTTTGGCTCTTCTGCAGCTGAGGTGCTAAAGAAGTGTAAGGAAAGGAAACACGGATTCAAAGATTTATCAGATTCTTTACTCTCTTTTTTTTCTTTGCTAATAGTTATTTCTCTTCCTCCTCAGCTTCCTTTTGCAATAAACTGTGTAAACAGCAAAGAGCCAACAAACAGTTAAAAAAACCCCAAGGGCAAGGAGACTCTAAAAAAGAAAGGAAAATCCTCAAGAAAGTCTAGTTCAGTCCTCCTAGTCAGCACGACTATCTGCCTGTTCAGTCCCTGCCACCACCCACCTCTGACGACAACCTTTTCATCTCTCTGAGGCTCCATTCTCTTTGTTGTGCCAGGTGGTTAAAGGCAGGTGATTTTAATTGTTATCCAGCAGGGGTTCATTTGGCGATGGGAATTCCTTCCTACTTTTTAGAGGATTTTTTTTCCCCTATGAGCCAAGTCTCTCTCTCTTTCCTGCCATTATGCACCAAATGCTGAAACAGGGAATTACAGAACTAGTGTCTTATTGCCACTTTGGCAAAGGCTTGCATTTATCTTGTTTTCTGGTACCAAAAAGTAAAGGATCATGGAGGCCTGTAATGGGTCTTTCCTTTCTAAATCCCTTCAGTCTTTTGTGCCTCTGCTCACCCTACTAACATTCGTGGTAAAGACAGATTTAAAGGATGCCTGCCATCACGTTGTTATTGGTGAGGACTTCAGGAATTTGTTAAAATTTCCTCTGCCTGGCTTTTAGCAGTTTTCTATCTTACCCTTTGAATTTCTTCTCAACTAAAGGTATTCACAGTGTCTGGCTTCGGTCACTGCTTATTGTTGACTTCAAGGCAGTCACATCTTTCCATTGTGTCTGCAGACTCTCCTTTCCCACCTGTCAAGAGTCTTTAGCAACTATTCTGAATATTCTACTCAATATGGGTTTCCAAATCAAATTTCAAGAGTCTTCTTTCATTTCTTTTCACAGAACTGTATCCTGGATGGCTGTTAGATTCCGCCCTGGAAAGAGCATTTCTTCCTCCAGACAAAGTAGAGATGTTTATGCAGACCTTCCTGAGTTTCCCTTACTTTCTTCTATTAATCCTATTTATCTGTGAATGAGTTTCTCAGAAGTTTAGGGTACATGGCATCAATGATTCTCAAGGTTCCCCTGGCCATACTCCACATGAGGAAAATACTTCCGCAGATAAGTCTGGATTCAAAATCTATACTCTTTGTCCTTTCAGATTCCAAGTATGGGATTTGTCAGGAGGGACATTCTATGGTGAATAGACTTGATCTGTCAAAATCCTTGCCTGTCATTCTCCCATCTGATCCCTTACAGCCTGTCACTACAGATGCATCAAACCCTGTGTGGGGTCAAACCTGCATCCAAAATCCCATTCTTTCCCCATTTCCTAAACTTCCTCCTTCCCTCATCATTATCCCACTCATCTCTGAATCATAACCTTGTACTTGTGTTATATATATGAGCCTTAACTGTGCAGTTCCAAAACATCCCCTTAAATTATGTAAACCTAAACCATCTTGTTCTACTGGAAGGATCAATCCATCCCACTTAACTCCTGCCCTCCTTCTCTCCCAGATAAATTCCTTCAAGTCCCTATTACATACTGTCCTCAACTTCTCCTCAGGTTGTAAAAGCATGCCTGACCCATATACAAGACTAAAGGGACCAAAACATTTTTACTGCTTATACCTTTCTATCTACATCCATAAATAAGAGTTTCCAGTCTCTCAGTTTTTGTACCACCCCTTGTCTAGTCTCTACACACATATCCTTAGCTGCTGTAGCAGAACGCCTTTTAATCCTTACTCCTAAATACTTCATCTTATCATGTCCCCATAAATATGGATATTACTGAACCAATTCATGTGTGGGTATATAATTTATGGCGATAGCCTTTGTTTTAGTTTTATTAAGATTATATCTTGAAAAGACTTGAAACTATCTCAGAATGTTCCACAATACTGAGATGTCCAGTTCTGGATTATTCGAGTACAAAATAATATCATCTGCAAACAAAGCCAACTTTTCTTGACTAACATACCAATTATATCCTTGTATCCCCTCTATCACTATAAAACTGAATTGAAGATTACTCACTGCTAGTTAATCCTTCCAGGATTTAGTTATCATTTAGTCTGTTATTATTGTTATGTAGTTACTGTTTAGAACATTTGTAGCACTGTGTTTTACTTCTTATTCTTGATGTTTGTACTTAGAGGTTACTACTTAATTGTACGTAATTTGCTCCTGTATTTCTCCATGTCATGATCACCTCTACTGTATACGTACCTTGATTGTTGATTGTTATTGTTTACCATCTATCATGTGTTTCTGAGGAGCTTTTCTCCCTGGTCCTCTGCTGAAAAAGAACCTGTGTCCAGTCGGAATTTCCTGGTAAACAAATGTAAATAAAAATAAATAAATAATAAATAAATAATTTTTGAGTCCTCTAATTTCATTGTCAATGGCTCTAAATATAAAACAAATAGCAAAAGGGAAACAGAAGACCCCTGCCTGGTTCTTCTCCTCAAACACAGCTTATCTGAGAGGAACCATCCACTTTAATTCTTGCCTCCAATCCTTCATAAATCCTTCTAAATAACCTCATTATTGTATCAGGGAATGCAAATGCCTCCAATGCACTTCTCATAAAGTCCCAGCTTACTCTGTCAAATGCTTTCTCTGCATCAAGACCCACCAACAACAATGGTATTTTCTTACATTCTGTTTCCCTCTGGATCAACATTGTTCTATCAACGTTGTCAAATGTTTGCCTCCCCTCCACAAAACCACACTGATCCATATCTATCAATTTTGGTAACACATTTGCCATTCTTTTAGCTAGTATAAACATAAATATTTTATAATTGTGGTTTAAAATTGAAATGGGTGTATATGAAGCTGGGTCTGAAAGATCTTTGCCATGTTTAAGTAACACAGCCATCTCAGCTTTCTTCCATGATGTTAATGCTTTGTGTCATTTTAAAATATTGTTAAAAAAAGAATCCAGATCTTTGCCACTTTCTTCCTTCCTAATTTCCAAACTTCCACAGGGATACTATCTATTTCTGTAGACTTTCCTGAAGATTGTTTGTACATTACTGTTTTTATCTCATCACCTCCTATCTTAACTGTTAGTTGTTTAGCCTCGTCTACCTCTAACCTTGGCATAATCAAGTCTTCCATAACTATTTCCATTTGTACTCTTTCTTGGTTTCTACATTTCTCTGCTTTATACAAATTTTCATAAAATTTCTGTAATGTCAATAAACCTCTGCAGGATCTCTGGTTATTTTTCTTGTTATTGGTTCCCTAGGTCTGTGACAATCCTTTCAAGGTTCTGTTGCCTGAGTCATTGTGCTAAACATTTTTGTGCTCTGGAGTTGTTATCAAAAATAGTTGCTTAGCAGCTATCTTTCTAAACTCATGCATATTATCCAGATACTTCCTATTTTCTCTTTAGCACTCTGCATTTGCTTCTCTTGTTTTGTGAGATTCCCCTTATTTTGCAAAAAATTAACCTTTGCCAGCCCCTCTAAGTAATTTCTACTACTTCTTAACCATATCCTGATCTTTCTCTTTTATTTTAACCCTGTTTTTAAACTCCATTTTATGTTATCCCAGTCACCAGCTATAACTTTTGAAGATACTTCTATTTTTCCCAGTAAATCTTGAGTAATTTCCAGTACCCATTCCTTAAAATCCTCTCTTTTTAGTAGGTAGATGGGAAAGCACCAGTGTCTTATTTTTTACTTCATTAAGTTGCATTTTTATCCTAGTTTTTATTGGGGTATGATCAGAAATAGTTATTGGATGTGTGTCAAAGTTTCAATTAAATGCACATATTCCTGTGAAATATAATTTTCTCTCGTCTAGCCCACTTATTGTACCTTGGGGAATAATATATACATTTTGTCTGAGTTTCTACTACTGAATTCTTATCTTTCATACCAAATATTTTCATAGATTTCTTCAGAAATCTGCCCTCTTTTGTTATATTGTCCCTTCTAGGTCTCCCAATATATCCTCACTATTGCAAGTCAAATTCCAGACTCCACCTATAAATAATATTTCCTGCTTATAGTTGATTACTTCTCCCAAAAGTTTCTTAAGCTCCATAATAGCAGTTTTCAGTGGAATATAAATATATGCCATTGTAATCCTTCCCCGTTGCCAATAGCCCCTTACTAACACAAATCTACCATTTTGTCCAATGCCCTTTCTTATTTCTCTGTTAAGGTGTATCTATTGGCCATTTCTACTTGTCTACCCATTGACCCCCCCACCTTACTAACCAAACTTCTGTTTAACAGTTTTTGAAAGGAGTTTTCTGTATCTACCCACCTAAGAAAGAGGTAGCTCCTCCTTGGGACTGTTTTACTCATTGCACTGACATCTGCTAAGAGAGGATCTGAACTATAAGTCCTTATGGTGAGTCAACCTTACCTCATTTTTCAGATAGATTTTTTTAAACGAATCCATCATTTATGGCTAAAGGAGTCTCAGAGCTTACTTTAAGTCAGACGATTCATCTCCTTTCTTTTTTCCCTGAACACAAGTACACAGTAGAAACGATTCCTGCTCCCTTCCTGGCTGTGCACAAGCAGCTCGGTTACTACGTAGACAAAACTCAATCCTTCAGAAAAGCTGCTGTTTGTATCCTGCAAAGGTACGAGGAAAGGACAACCAGAGGCAAAGCAGGTTTCCAGGTGCTTGCCCCATGCTATCACTTCTTGTTATACTCACCATAATAACCTACTTCTAGGCAAGGTTAGAGCCCATTCCACAAGGGCTTTAGCTTCTTTGGTGGCTTTCTGGAAAGGAGTGTGCTCTGGAATTTTCAAAAGCTAATAGCTCAGTCTTCTCTATATACTTTTGCAAAGTACAAACCGGACTCCTTCTCCAGGTCCAGAAGAAGCTTTGTTGAGACCATTCTCTGGGGGGGTTTGTTTTTTTTTTTAGTCTTCCAAGCTGTGGTAATCTACCCATATACCTTAGGCTACTGCAGTAGTGATCTATATGTTGAACGTAATAAAGCTGTGTAAGTAAATGTACCATGACAGTAGATGTTCTAATAGATCACTGTTGCAGTACCCACCTCTCCTCCTTCCAGCCCCTTTAGTTTGGCTTTTTTCCATTTGTGTTGACAGGATGTGAATGTATACACTCTTTTGTATATAGCTTACTGTCGGGTTTGTTTCCTAGCATTGTTCTTTCACTGCTCTTGAATCTCAAATTTCAAAGCTGGCTAGTCACAAGGGAAGGACCCAGACAGCTTAGGCTACTGCAGTGATTATCTATTTGAACATCTGCTATTATGGTAAGTTTTTTACATAATTGTATTTTCTTACCTATAATACTCTGCAGTAGAGATATTAACCACTGCTTGTCACTTGTTAAATGTATTTTCATATTTATATTCATATTTTCACAAATGCACGAGCTACATGTTATTGACGGGCATAGTGTGAAATGTCATGGCAGGAGACAGTATAATACACTGCATTGGCGATATTTATTATTTATTTATTTATTATTTATTTTATTATTTATTTTACATTTGTTGACCGGGAATGTCTGACTGAGCCGAAGCCCTTTTTCAGCAGAGACCCGGGGAGAAAAGCTCCAGTAAATAGATATAACAGTTTGTCATTATTAACAGGTATTATATAGATGGAATAAGGCAAATCAGTTAGCAGGCTGCAGGAGAATTTTGAGACTATACTGATTACATTTTGTCATAAATACTAGTATAATTCATATAATTATGTAATGGAGAAAAACAGGTAGATAAAAGTCAGAGCACTTTTTGAAAGTAGTGGTTAGAATAGAAGAGCAACACAGGAGTTGAATGTTATATTTTACAATTAAACAATCAGGAAGGAATTAAAGTTACAGAGAGAGGGGGAAAAAGCTAATGATTAGTGGAGAGAGATAGAGAGTTTTCAGGGGGGGATTTGAGCATTGGCATATCCATTTCCTGTTAAAATATTCTTTTAGAGTTAGTTTAAACTGTTTGGGATGTGTGAGTGTTCGAATTTCGAAGGGAAGTTTGTTCCATTTGATACAGGTATAATAGCTGTATAGGCTACACCCTGCTTTAGATTTTGGCTTATAGATTTTTAGAAGGTCTTGGGAGGAGCTTTGGAGGCTTCTTGTGGGAGTATAGTGAGAGATGATGGTGTGTAAGGCTGGACAGAAAGATGGTTGGTAGAGAATTGCATGTATGGTTTGGAGCTGGGAGAGAAGGAGCAGGTGTGGTAACTCTAGCCAGTTTAAATATCTTAGAGAGAGCAAGTGGTGAGATCTATAGGAAAGTTGAGTTACAAATCTAGCTACTTTGCGGTATGTGGTCTCAAGTCTAGTGAGGAGAGAGGAGTTTAGGTTAGTAAGGATTTGTGAACAATATGTTTCATATGATATTGGTAGTTGTTTGCTTAGCATTATGAAAATATAGAATAGTTACATGTTTTCGCTGATATTTTCAAATATATCAGCTCATATCACTGTAAAATGTACAGCTTGATAGATACTGGGTGTTGTTTACACTAATATGCACATAGGATCATAGGAAGTTACTAGGCTAATGGCTCTAGGGCCCTTACAAGCCTAGCCAAGTTCTACCCTTATTTCCACGATCAGCACCTATTGCCCCTGTCCTAGAGGGACACAGGTGGAACTCCCCCAGGGTGAATTTATGGTTATCCATCCAATCGTCCAGATTGTGTTTGAAGAGGGCCAATGAGGTGCTCTGTTTGACATAAAGTGCGAGTCTGTTCCAAAGATGTGGTAACCTCTGAGAGACAAATCTGCCCTTCCAGCAGGTTCTATTAATGTCACATACCAGGTTAAGGTCTTTCGAGTGAGTAACTCCATGTACCATTTGACTTACGGAGATGCAGCATTTCCAATAAAGCAGGGTCAGAGATTGCCTTGTATGTAAGGCAGAGATCTCCTGTGAGTAGTCTGTATGAAATAGAATAAAGTGGCAGTGATTTCAGATGATCCACATAGGACAGATGCTGAACACCTTGAATTTTCCTTGTTGTACTCAATTAGTGGCCTGATGAGGGAAGAGTACATGGAGGTTATAACTTCTTTTTTTCTGGAAGCAATGCCCTTACTTATAAGATGAGGAATATAGAATGTCCTTCTTACCACTGTGGATACATGGGGGTCAAAGGTAAGATTGCTGTCAACCAGTGTGCCCAGGTCTCTCACCACTGAGTGTGTACTTAAGGTGTTGCTAGTGATGTGGTAGTTAGCAGGAACATTGCCCTTACTGAAAGGGATGATAATACATTTTTTTGCACTGAGTTTAAGGCCATGACTTTGGCACCAGTCATTTGTTTGTGTAAAACCCTCTTGTAGGATGTTGACATCATTTGGAGATTCTATGATCACCCTCAATTTGCAGTCATCAGCAAACTTTGCCAGCCACACACCTTTAGTTTTTGTTTGAACTTCGGAGAAATAGATTCCAAACAGTAGAGGTCCCAGGACTGATCCCTGTGGAACACCACTGGTTACAGGTCTGCTGTTGGAGGTGGATTGCCCTATCTTGACTATATGGGTTCTATCATTGAGCCTGTTAGTCACCCATCTAATTATAAAAGTGTTGATACCTAGCTGGGTGAGTTTGTCAATGATGCCCGAGTGAGGGATAATGTCAAACACCTTGGCTAATTCTAGGTAGGTTGTATGTACAGATTTCTCCTTGCTCAGGACCTTGGTGACTGTCTCGAAGAAGTCCACCAGGTTTAACAGGCATAAGCTCCCTTTGACAAATCCAAACTGAGTAGGGTCAAGTGTTTGGAGATTACTTATATTTTTGTTGATTATGTCCATGATGATTCGTTCCATGGCCTTGCAGATAAGGCTAGTCAGGCTAATAAGTCTATAGTTCCTGGGGTCAGTGGAAGCATCACCTTTGTGCAAGGGAATAACGGTGGTCATTTTCCATTTAGCTGGGACAAAGTCGGTGCTTAGACTATGATTGAAAAGAGTACCCAATGGTTTTGCTAATTCTTGTTGAAGCCCATGTAGGATGCAGTCTGGGATGTTATCAGGTCCCATAGATGCTGTGTTTTTGGCTTTAGAGAGGACGTTTATGACCTGTTCTTTAGAGATACAAGGTAGGGAACAGGTGGTAGGGATGTCATGGTGTACGTATGGTGGGACAGGGGAGCTAAGTTTTCGCAGAACCTGTCAGCCAACAGGTTAGCTATGTCCACAGGCTCAGTATGGGTGGTATCATTAACTACCAGTTCACCACAAATCTGGGCCTTTCCTTTTAGGTTACAGATGTAACTAAAGAATGTCTTTGGTTGAGGAAGCTAATTTGGATTCACAGTTTGCTTTAGAGGACTTCACAAGAAGTCTCATTTGCTTGTTTAAGCTACGGAGGGAGTGCTTCCAGTTTAGGGCTCACTGTCTCTTTCTCTTAGATAATTTATAGGCATATATTTTTTTTCATAAAGCACATGCTTTAAGTATATTCACTGATGCCTTTAAAAAAGGACTAGAGGGATTGATAACATTTGTGTTTATTCTTAATTTTAGTCAGACATTCAAAAAATATTGGTTTTTAGTGATGTCTCATTTTGTGGTACAAAGCATATGCTACACACCTGAATTTTTGATTGGCATATTGTCAGATAACATATTAATAGTGTCTAGTTTTATCACTTATCTGTTTGATTAGTCTTGGTTAATAACTAGGCCACACATTTATGTGGCTCTTAAAAACAGTTCCTAATGGGTAATATTTCTTGTTCAAAATTCATTCTTACCAATACACTGGCTGCATATGCCAAAAGAGAAAAGTGACAAGACCTGAGCCATGCTCCCATAAACAGATAAAGACCTTAAAAAGTAAAGGATTTAACATTCAAAATGGCTAATTTAGGGGAAACAAGACATTCTTGTTTTACCCCTCTGTTCATGCTTAGACTACTTAACTGTTATAGTAGTTTGAGTAGTCATATATAGCTGACCAATATATGGTAAGACTCTTCTGGCAAATAATAATACAGGATAACTTGAAATATAAAGTGATAGTTCAAAATGCTAAGTACTTTACTTTCATCAACATTAATAACAAGAAATATCTCTCAGCTGTGTTTTTTCTGTTCATTGCCTTTATTATGGCTTGCAGCCATGTAGTGGTATCTGTCTTTTTCCATTAAGGAACACAACCAAATTGATAGGGGACATTTATGCTATTTATGGTTGTGGCTATGCTAGTATTACGCATCTTGGTTAATTCTTTTGTACAGTAATCTAAATTAATTAATGCTATCAGTTTGTAATCAAATGTATAAGACACAGACTTGGCATATTTTTATTTAGAGCCATAAATGCTGGTTTCACACATGGGGAAACCTGCATCCTGGAATAAACAAAAAGTCTGCTAGTTTAAACAGTAAGGGGATTGACTGATGCTATGCTATTTTATAGAAACCTCTTGGATGCAAGCCATCTGAGACATACATTTTGTGTGAAGGGAAGGACTTAATGATATTTATTAAAGCTTAAATTTTAAAATCTAAGGACTGCAGTTTAGCAGAGTGCTGAGAAATTGACTGAAGCCAATCTTCTATAAATCTTGTATCCATGATGTAATCTGTATTATACAATGACCCCCCCATTAATATTCCAAAACATGCACGCTGATTGGTCAGCATGCCCGTTGTAAATCCTATAATATACCAACTGAAAAAAGGTCAGGTCGCCCGGACTTTTTTCCATTGGTATAAAGTCCTCAAAATATATTTTTTTAAACAAATAAAAAAAAAAAAAAAGAAAACAACGGAGACTTTCTTTTCTCCATTGCTTCCGTTTCAAAGCATTGATGTACTGGGTATGCGTGGGACGCAAGTCTCATACACATGCTCAGTACATCAAAACAGGGAAGCAGTGTACCACGACCAGTGGAAAAACAGTAATGCTCCGTTATACAAAGACATTATTTAAGAAAAGTAAGTATTTTTTTTCTTAAATAATGTCATTGTATAATAGCAATAACCGACTCCGTGGTTGTGGTATATTGAAATTTACCCACGGTTGGCTTTTTTTAACCACACCAGCCGTGGGTAAATCTTCAATATACCACACCACGTCATCGGTTATTGCTTTATCATACCATTTTTTTCCATGTACTTCTGAAAAAAAGAATTCATAACTGTCCCTGGTGCTAGTTAGTGCCTAGCCCTTATCTGGTTAATTAAGGGTTTCCCACTTCTATCCACAGATACATGCCTGGCATATTTATTCTCTTGAAGCTTTCCCTCCATATCCAAAAGCATTTTGCTTTTATTCCTCAAGGATTTCTATAAACAATTTTATGTAACATATGCAACCTACAATAAGTTATAAACAGATGCTTGCCTGTTGACAAATCTTTGAGTGCATATCAAGACATCTTTACTTCCTACATTCACTGAGAGAATTTGAAAAATAAAGATTTAATTCCTCTTATCAATTCTGTAAACTTGACCAGCTGTACTATACTGTTAACTGAAAATAAGCTATATTTCAATTTAAAGCATTCATTTGGTTTAATTTCAGCAAGTCTTTTGCGTCTCTATTGCCATGATGGGAATGGACCCCATTCCCAAGTCAGGGTATGATTAAAGTTCACAAAATGAGTATTGTTTCAGTCTTTGATGTTAGCCAAAAGTGCTCTTCACAGCACCTGCATGGAGCCCAGAATGAACTCCTTCAGCAATTCATACAGAGTTACCTGTATTGGTAGCATGTCTAAATGCGACTGTAAATTTGTTTTTATGAGTCCCGTTGCTGCTACTATTACTGGAACAGTCTAGGTATCTTTCTTCCACATTGCTCTCATTTTTGCCTGCAAGTCTTGATATTTTATGACTTTGTGTCTCTTTGTACATAAGACACTGTAATCGCTAGGTGTAACAATTTCAGTGATCAATGCTACTTTTGTCTTTTTTCATGAACGACTATATCTGGTTTCCTCTCAACTATTTGTTGAATTGTTGGTAAATGATGATCCCATCATTCTCTATAATGCTTTGTGGTTCACCTTTCCAATGCTTCTCAGCTCCTTCTGCATTATAGTGTTTGCACAATCCCCAGTGCAACAGTCTTGTCACATTATTGTGCTTTTAGTGTACAGACCCTCAGCCATGAGTATATCACACCCAGCAACAAGCTGTGTAAGTGTTTCCAGTTCTTTTCTATAAAGCCTACATTTGTCTGTTTCCTGCACATGTTCAGTGGAGTTTGTAAACAATGTTTGCATAGTGCACTATCTTCGGCTGTCATTATTACCCTTTCATCCTTTGGTCTCAACTCACCTTTCCTTAATCCTTCCTGTGTCAAATCCTGATCAACAACATGAGGTTGTTCCAATAGATCTCTATACTTGCTACTATATTGATGGCTTTTCCACATTTATTTCCTTCTCATCTGATCCTTCTCCTTATATTGTTTCTTTTATTTTTAGGCACATTCAGTTGCTGTCTGATGTTTATCTACTTCTGTCACCTGAATTATTTTGCTAAACTAAGAGGAAAGGTCATCTTAGACGTCCTCTCTTCATATTTTAAAACTTTCACTATGTGTGGATCTGATGTGGTCAACAGATATGTATGCAGTTGCACGACTGCAGATCTAGACATGTAATCCATTTTGAGGAGGTCCATACCTCCTTCAGAGTTTGGAATATATAATTTTAGAGAATGGGTTTCCTGTACATCAGTACCCTGACTGGAGAACGAGCGTTCCCCAGCAGGGTATTAATGCACAACTAATGCCCGCTGAAAAACATGTCTGCATATCAAGCTGCCTTGGAGTTTGGACTGAGAAAATGAAACATCTGCCATTATTTTACACTCGCTAAACTGTGCTTCTGCTGTTTAGCGAGTGTAAAATAAAATAAAAGTAAAAAAAAAAAACTGTGTGTATGTGCTTGTGTGTGAAAGTGTATGCGCATGTAAGTGTGAGAGAGAGATCAGCTGAGCTAAAGTTTTATGCTTGCTAAGCAGCCCTTTTGCTGTTTAGTGAGTGTAGAATAAAATACAAGTGTGTGTATGTGTTAGTTTGTGAAAGTGTATGCCTGTATGAGTGTGAGTGAGATATCAGTTAAGCTACTATTTTATATTGGCTAAGCAGCACTTCCGCTGTTTATTG
>NC_056727.1:929062341-929154841 GCF_019279795.1 Protopterus annectens | reverse complement strand
GGCTTTAAACATTGCTTTTGTACATTTATCAAGACCAAATATCATTCTTATATCATCTGAAAAAGATTTAACAACTTGCAGTTGTGCTTTCAACTCCTCATCTGATGAACTATACAGTTTTTAGTCATCCAGAAAAAGTAGATCAGAAATATTCATGCAAGTTTGTTTCCTGGGAGTAAAATTGCAACCATAATCTAATTCTTTAAGTGAACAGCTTAATGGGTTAAGTGCAAGACAAAACAACAGCTGTGACAAAGCATCACCCTGGAAAATCCCCATTTAAATTTGTATATCTGGGATAATAATTTGCCCTTTGACATGGCTTAATTGCAAAGTGGTTTGCCACTGTTCCATGGTCATTATAATGTAACTAATGTAGAATGTATCTTAAACATCTGTAAGCACTCATTTATCCACGAATGTAGGATGCTGTCAAATGCTTTTTTTTAATCTGTCCATGCCATACTTAGATTCTTTCCCTTTTTACAATTCTCAGTTATGGTTTTATTTAGCAGTAAATTATCCTTTGTGCCATATGACTTTTTTATTACCCTTTTTTTTTTATTGATGTGATTGAGCTTTTTTCTAAATGGCTATAAATTCAGTCTGCATCAGTTCCAGCATGTAGTTTGTACATCATATGAAGGCGTGTTATTGGTCTATAGATTTTAGAATGACTTACAGGTTCACGCTTAAGCAGGAGTGTCATCTTTCCTGTTCTTAACCACGTCTGTGTCTATTTGGGATGTGTATGTAAGTAGTTCTTACTCAAGGCTAAATCTGTATGTAAAGCTGTTCATATTTTTAGCCAGAAGTTAGATACAGTAACTAGGCTTGGGGTTTTCCATTTAGGAGCTTTTTCCAATTTTATTTCAGTTTCTCTGGCTGTTACTTCTTCCCATTTCATATCCTGTACATTTGAACTCTTTACTATATCTTTTAATTTTTCTATCCATTCAGCATCTTTATTATGTTCCAAAGGGTCTTCATAAATATTTCTCTGAAATGTGTCTCTTTCTTCTTTTTGGTTGGTGTTTCTATTCTTTTTGCTTTGTTTCTCAGTTTTCTATAAAACATTTTTGGGTCATTAATGAATTGCTCATCTGCTGTCTGTCCTGATATCTTTAATATATTATTTGCAATAGTGTACGATAAATCCTGGTCTGCTCTTATACTGTGTGTTGCCTTTATCACATCTGCCTTTTTATGTTGATGTATTCAAATTTCTCTATTCTTTTAACAGTGTCACTTAAATGAATTGCTTCATAGTTCTCTCTCTTTGATGCTTCTGTGATGGCATTTTATTTCTTTCCTTCTTTTCCCTTCTTGATCTGTATTTTTGTGGTAAGACTGTATCTATTATTAGTTTAGCAGCACAGTAATATATCCTATTTACTTCTGTTATATTACACAAATTTCAGTTAAACATCCTTGTTACTGTGTTCATCTGTTTTATCAGACTTCTAACATCTGGGTCATATTTACTTTGTCATCTATTTCTTTTATCAGTCTTAATATGTATTTCCATCTCTATTAAATCAAGCATCCCTGCCATTAAATCATGCATCTCTTCTCTTAGATCATTTTCTTCTAAACCGAGGACACATTCTTTGCTCTTGGTTTCTTGTGGGCATTCTACAGAAAATTTCAGAATGTCTTCACCTGACATATCCTCTTCAGCTGCATCCTGTGTCATATGTTGCTGTTTCATACAGGAACTCATTGGTCCATCATTCTACACATTGCCTGTATCAGAGTTGCCACTGTTTCCTGCTCCTCATTTAATGTGCAACTCCAACTGAACTTTTGTACTGTTTTTCTACTGAAGGTTCCAGAGCATCATCATGTGGAAAGTGATCAGATGCTTCCTGTTCCACCTGTTTCTTCTTAATTTGGGGGCTCATTGTTCTATCATACTGTGATGTAACCTGGGTTGAACTTTCTACACTAAATCCTTCACTTCATAGGCAATAAATAACTTCAATTTCTATTTCTTTAACTTCTCCATAACTAATCCTTGTTTTTCTTTCTCCCTTTGTTTTCTTATTTTTTGTATTTTGAAATTTTCCATATCCAGGTACCTTTGAATCAATGTACAGGAACTGGCTTCCTACAATAACTACTGTAAAAACTGGAGCAAATGTGGAAGTCACTGCATACAATATGAAGGATGACATCTAATAAAACAATTCACAGACATCATAGAATAATCTGTTCTATAAAGCAGATCAGACTGATGTGAATAATATATAAACTGTCTCAAATATGAGTCCAGTGTCCTCCAGTGTTGTCTTCAGGGTCAAACAAGGACTCATGTGTAAATGTAGACAGTAGAACTCCATGCATTCAGAAATCATTAACTTTTAGCCTTGAAGGAACCAGTGTTCTGTCTTTTATTGCACTATTATCAGTTTGCCTCCATTGAAAAGTAAGAGAAAAAAGAAAAATGTAGTCCTGTGTTGCAGCCTGAAGGACATGCGGAAACATTTATTGCTAAAGGAAAACTTTTCATTAAATTTGGCATTCTGTTATTGACTTGTTTCCACTTAAAATTTGTTATCAGATTAAACCAAAAGTCTTAATCCAGATATTCACCTATGCAAAAGTAAGAGAAAACACATCAGCTCTATGTATATTATGATCTGTGTACTTTTAATCCTCATCCCCCAGCTGAACAACCCATGACAACCCCAGATTCTGGTTCATTTCCATAGTACTCCTGATTCTTCTGGTCAGCTCCTGTGCTTTTCTCTATTTCTCAAGGATTTTCCTTTGGAACAGTCGAAAAAGTTTCACTGGCAAAGTCTCTCTCAGCTTTATTATCAGAAGAATGAGAAGCAGAGTCCTCTTCCGCTTCATGTCCCTTTTTTGTTGGACAGCCTTTTGCATTTCCTTCTTAGCCTGGTCTGCATCAAAAATGACTTTGTTCCTCCAGGGAAAAAAGTTATCTGAAGGCAGCTGGATACAACAGCTGGAATCTCACACCTGCCCCTTGACATTCCCTGATTATTGGAATAAATTTGTTTCTCTTCTGCCTGGTGTATAGTGAATAATCATTTTCCACAAATACTCTACTGTCTCCAACTTTTAATACGTTTTCCACATTTTTTTCAGGAGCAATTCCTTCTGCTGGTAGGTTTGCATCTTTACTAATAAAAGTATTGGCTGCTTTCTCATGGATATATTTGGAGTATACACATAGTATGCCTTTTCAATTATCATTTCCTGCTGTGGAATACCAGTCCAGTTGCTTATTTGTACCTTCATAAAAGTAATACAGTCTTTCTTTCTAGTTTCTCTGGTACAGCAGAAAATATCAGGTTTTCCTTATGTGCTCTGTCCTCTAATTCTACAATTTTTTGAAACATCTCTTCTTGAGCAGTCTCATATTCATCCAACCTTTTCTTCATTTTGACCTCAGATTTTTCAGTTTTATCAGCTCATCTGAATATTTGTTTAAAGCTTCTTCCATTTTTCCACCCTTTTGCTATTTGAGTTGCTATACTCCTTCAATGTTTCATTTATTTTAATCAGTTCTGATCATATTTGACTTATTTTTCCTCTGGATTACTGGAAGCCATGTCTTACACCAAAGCTGGAGCTTGAACTGCTTTTTGCTGAACAACTGCAGGATTCTTACCTGTCAGTGTTTCCTCTTCAACTTTTCTAGTTGATTTTCTTTCAGGTTCTGTTAGTTTCTCCTTTCCAGGCATCCAGGCAGTGTACTTACTCGCCAATAATTGAATCTTACTCAGGCTGACAATCTCTGGCTGTGGTTTCTCAGCTTTGGTTTTCACACTAGGAGAGCTGAAGTTAAGCTGTTGATCAGTGTGCAGCCATCTTGGAAGTCCTTAAAAAGTATATTTAATCTGCCTTTCAGATCTGCTTTAAGGTGTTTTCAAGATGGCTGTGAAGCTAACAATTGAAAAGTATTGATTATCACACTACAGTTTAGGTTTCTTTATTGACTTCTCAGCAGAGGCAGGCAGTGAATGAGTTGAAAAATATCATTGACATAAGATTTATGAAACCAGACAAAGGTAGGGGGTCTTGTTATAATGGACACAAACCAATACAATTTATGTACAACTACTTTAATAGAAGCTGGTACTTATTACAAATAAGTTATACTATTCAGAATCAACAATGCATATGACAATTGTTCCTTGTATTTATTACAACAGGGTTACATTGATCACGCATTGTACAGCTATGTATATGTTAATAACCCAAGGGGGTGCTATTTTTAGTATACCCAGGATATACAAGAAACTTACACAACCACCCTTTAGGCCTATAGCTGCAGCAAGGGGTTGAGAAACAAAAATATCAGCACTGCATTTAGACAAGCTAATAAAAAAGTTGAAACACCACCATATTTGTTAAAGATTCATGACATTTTTGTAGTAGCTTAATGACATTAATTTTAATTGCAATGCAGAAGACCTGTTATTTGAGAGAGTAGTTGTAACTTCTGTTTACATGGTGAGTCTCCAGCCATAAGGTATAGACTCAGTAAGATATATTCTGAGATTATTTAGCAATTTTAGTGCTCTAAGAATTAGACCGCGGTGGTGCAGTGGTAGCATTGTTGCCTCACAGCAAGAGGTTCTCCGTTCGATTCTCGGCTGGAGCGCCTTCTGTGTGGAGTCTGCATGTCCTCCCTGTGGTCGAGTGGCGTTCGAAAGACATGTAGAATGGGAGTGCCTTCACTGAAGGTTGGGCGTCGAGCTGGCACCTCGGCACCTGTAAAAAATCTACTGCCAATCATTAGCAGACCAGAGTTTCGCTGTGGCGACCCCTAACCGGGAAAAGCGGAAAGAAGAACAACAGTGCTCTAAGAATTAACAATACCTGTGATTCTCCTGGCAGGAAGTATAGACTCAGTAAGATGAAGTTTGAGATTTTTTAGCAATTTTAGTGCTCTAAGAATTAATACTTCTGTTTATTGTTAGATTTAGTATTAGACAATATTTTTTTTCTTATTTGGAAATGACTTTTGCAAACGATTGAGAAATGTAGTAAAGGGGGATCTCATGGCAATCTGTGAGTATGAACACATAAAATAACCTGAGGCTTTCACACATTGTATTTTACAAATAATATTTTGCTGATTTTTTTCCTTTGTGAAAGGTTCAGTCAAAGAATTTTGTGATTCCTTACATTCTATGAATAAAAGCACAGATTTTTTAAAATTTACACATATGTTGTCTTGTGAAGGAATATCATTGGTGCATACCTTTTTAAAATTCAGTGCTAACCTACATTGTTTTATGAACTACTTATAGGAAGACAGCACGTGTTAACAGTATAGCTAATGTTTCATAGTTGCCATCCTTACTTTCTGAAGAAAAATATGGTGAAATGTCAATTTCTAGAGGGCAAAAAATGCGACTATTTTATTGAGGAGGTCAGTTATTTAACAGCATCATTTATTCCTTGAAGGTGCAATAAAGTGTTGGTGAATACCATGACAACAAACATTATTAGAAACAGATATCATAAATACCACCCTGTTTTGTCTGGTACTGTTTATACAGAAACCAATGTCAACAGTAATAACAAAACAAATTAGAATTTTGTCAGTATTGTTTGTCTAACTGCATCAGTTGAGCTGGTGACATAAACGGCAGAATTAATAATAACCAGAAAATAATAATAGATCATGGCAATTTAATCAAACTATGCAGTATGTTACCACACTATGTACACAAAAAGATGCCAATTTAAAAATATTTGAAAATAAATTTATTTATTTATCATTTGTTAACCGACTTGAAACAAAGTCAATTTTCAGTGGAGGCCTGGGGAGAAATGCTCCAGACGCATGTCTTTGTAAAGTGGGTGGAAACTGGAGCACCTGGAGGAAACCCACACAAACACAGGGAGGACATGCAGACTCCACATAGAAGGCACCCCAGCCAAGAATCGAACCAGAGAACCTCTTGTTGTGAGATGACGCTACCGCTGCACCAACTGCTCTGTCTTAATCTTTGCTGTGCAAAATGTTACTACAAAAAAGTTAGTGCTAACTGTACTTTTTGTAGATAGATTAATGAAGGTCCATTTCTGGACTTAAACAACACTAATAGAACCTTTGGTGCAAAACCATATTAGATGAGTAACACTGAAGGGTTGGTTTATGAAGCAAAATGCATCATCTGCAAAAGCTTCCATGCTGCTAAAATGTGGCGCTATCACATGGAAGTAGGGACCATTGATATGCCATAAGAACCAAGAACACATATAATACATTATTTAAACATTAGAGGTCAGATTCATAAAGGTTATCATAAAGTATGCATTGTGTGTGCACTTTGTGAATTCAACAACAACCCTACCACAATGATTGTACTATCTATTCACTCAGAACTTGTTACACTAAGTATATACTTTGTGGTAGCGTTTATGAATCTGGCCTATATATATTTCTTGCAGGAATTTTCATAAAAAGATCTTTTTTTTTTGTATTTGATCATTTACCCGCTAGACCCAAGGGATAGTAATTACAGAAGTAAACTTGAGATAAAGGAATTGGAAATGATAGCTGTGATTAAATGCTGATCACCCTTATTGTCTTAATGATCAGATAAATATTAAATGCATCTTAAATGCCAGGCCTATAAGCTGATGGCTGTATTTCATGTTATTTTTCCATGATTCCTGTGTTAGTGTCCTTTGTTATGCATGATGTTCATATTTTAAACATTTAAAATACATTTATTTTTAAGGTTTGTATCACAATAAGTTGGGTTTTGATATTTAAATGCTGAACTTAAGTTGTTTTACTTAAACTATATTTGAAGTGACATCATGAAACATAATAGTGTAAAGTTGTATTTTGGTTGGTATATTGTACACATTCATTATCTAATTAAGGCTTTGGTTTATTGTGTGTTTTTCATTTCTGAAGAAGTCATTGTTACAAGAAAGATAAAAAATTACTCTGATTAAAAAGTTTTTTTATTATCTTTTTTTGTTTTTGTTTTTAAAGAAATTAGTTGTCATTCACAAAGTACTGTTGGTTAATTTGTTTATAAACTGTTAAGAATTCTGAACAGGTACTCATATTGTGTTGTAAGTTCTAACTTCAGAACTGTCTACAGTGACCTCCACTGAGCAGTTACATAAATATTGCAATTCAAAAAATAAATGCAAACTTTTAATTCCAGTGATTTGGATCTATAGGCTTTACGGTAGAGCGGTAATTCAACTGTGTTAGTGTTAAGTTGTGGGAAACAAAATAGTATCCACTATAGCACTGTAATAATAAATAAAGAATTAAGTTACTGTCAGAGGCTAGCCTTACATCTTCCTGAAGTCTGTGTAGTTTGATTTAACAAATTGCCATAGCTGATTATTATATAGTTTAACAATCAAGTTTTGAATGTGGCGGTTAAGTAGCAAATCATGATTCTTGTCTATACTTCATTTACATTTACTTCTAAAACTAAAATATGAATACAGAATAATTGACACTGGACACTTACGTGGGGAAGATAAATAAATGTCATCACACCCATAAAATGAAGTGATAGCCATGTCACAATTTTCTGTTTCTTTTTCCCCTGATCCCAGATTCATACGACTGAATATCAGCCTGACCACCATCCATTAAAGAGATACTTAGCTATAGTCTTGCACTCCATCTATATCTGCCACCCCATTTTAGACATTTACCCTTGCTCCTTAATCTCTCCTATTTTACCTGTCATCTTGTATACTTCCAACTCTCCCGATACCAGTCTGCTCCAATTTTCTTTCTATCAACAAACTCTGGTCAGCTACAAGCCCTTGTTATTCCATTATTTTTATTTCACTCATTCCATTACTTTTATTTCAATGAGTTGTAACTCAGAAACATTAAAGTGGTGGCAATTGTATAGATTATACAAAAAGAATTTTGTTAATTATGTCTACATATAGGATCTAGTTAAATAGCGATAATAAAGAACAATTTGCAAAACAAGAATGCTCACCTCATTTGTCTTATACACTGTTGCTGATTAATGTAGCAAATAACACACTCTGTTCACTATGATTAATGTAAAAAATAAAAAGTCATAAAAAACTCCTGGAAACTAGATCAGCCTTAAGTTTTAAACACAGAGAATAGGATTATGCAGCAGAGAATGGAGGCAGGCACATGTATCATCATGCAGGGGACAACTGGAGTAGGCAAAGCTAATTACAGCCTGAACTTTGTATAAAAATAAAATAAAGAAATGCACATTGCTTCAGCTACCAAACACTCTACTGTCTGTGGTTTATTCATTTATAACTGCTAGAATTAGAAAACTATCCTTTTCTTATCTATTATTTTGGGAATTTGATATCACAAACTTCTATCTCAAGACTCTGATTATCAACAGGCCAGGATAGTGAATAATGTTTGTTATCTTATAATATAATATAATATAATATAATATAATATAATATAATATAATATAATATAATATAATATAATACAATATAATATAATAAAATATAATATAATATAATATATTCTGCCTCTGTCATGTATCTGCCCAGACACCTGCAATAACTGGAATGCCCACAGACCTATCTTACTAAAATGATACAAGGCTTACATGGACTGTCTCAAAGCCCTGTCACTATACTTGGTATCCTACAGAATTTTAAGAGGTGACATGTTTGTGGCATACAATGCATTTTCTGACCCAGTACTGGTAGATTTTCTGCACATCGGCCAGTTAAATGACATCAGAAATACTTGGTCTAGGGATCTAAAGCTGTTCTGCAACATCAACAGAAGGGTTTGTCTTGTACACATAGCTCTTAACTGTGCGAATCTTTGCAGAATGTCCAGATTTTTCTCATATTTATGGTCTATTCCTCATAAAATTTGTGTTTTTTTGGAAAATTACTAAGCCATGTCTGACCCAGCTCTATTAGAAATGCTACATCTGAAGAAATCCCAATCCCTCCACACCACATGCTCCAGAGACCTCAACCTCATTACCACAATCAACAGAACATGCTGAAGGGACAGGTTCATAACCCAGAGACTGCCCATGTTATGGAACAGACTTCCCATACATGTCAAGCAGAGCACCTCACTGGCCCTCTTCAAGAGAAATCTTGCTGAGTGGATGGGAAACAGAAAATTCACCCCGGGGATCACGCCAGTGGCTTTACTCGACAGAGGCACCGTGAACTAAGGTCAGGTGACATAATGCCAGGGTAATCCTATGGGCTAGGCTTGTAAAGGCTCCAGGGCCATCAGCCTAGTACACACCTATGAACTGAAGTCACTAAATAATGACATACAATTGAGGTTCAGACTTCATATCCTTCAGAAAATGAATGCAAACACAACTCCTGTAATTTAACAAATTTCTAAGTTTGTAAAATGAATATTTAAAATCTGTCCCTATTTTTGGGCCTTTGTCCCCCATTATTTTAGGCTTTGCCCAGATTTCTTGCACTAAGAAATTGAGAGGTATACTTGCAGAGCATACCTCTGCTCTGGAAAAGACTCCCCATCCAATAAAACAAAGCTCATCCCTGTCCATATTCAAGTGCAACTTGGATCTTCTTCTTCTTCTTTTTTCGGCTTTTCCCGGTTAGGGGTCGCCACAGCAGATCACCTGTCTGCTCATGATTGGCAGTGAAGTTTTACAGTGCCGAGTTGCCAGCTCGGCCCCCAACCTTCCACAGAAGGCACACACATGCACACAGTCACACCTAGGGCCAATTTAGAGTGTCCAATCCACCTACAGAATGTCTTGGGATGTGGGAGGAAACCGGAGCACCTGCAGGAAACCCACACGACCACAGGGAGGACATGCAGACTCCGTACAGAAGGCACCCCAGCTGAGGATCGAACTGGAGAACCGCTTGCTGTGAGGTGGCAATGCTAGCGCTGCACCACGGATGGGAAATAGAAAATTTTCTCCAGAACTGGCCCTTATACTACTAATGGACCGAGGCAGTTCCTAAATGCATTATCTCATGTATGGATCCCCTCAAATTATACATGGTATGATCCCAGATATTCTCATTAAGAGGTAATATATAATTATTGACCATGGGATGGGTAAGGCTAATCACTAACCAAATGAGATAGGTTAATTTGAGCACAAAAAAGGAGAAATTGGATAGGCTTAAAATAGCGCTCAAGGGCAGCTAGCGTAGTACTAACCTATGAACCAATATAATTGCCATAATAAGGCATGCCATTGTATCGATTTCTGGTTGTTTTTCCTTGAAAAATGTTCAGGTATTTATATCAGTTGTATGACAAAAGCAACTATTTTGTCTGATGCTCGTTTCTTCAATTAGTGCTCTAGGACATCAGCTTAGCTTACTTGTCACTTATTTTTAATCAGCTAAACAATCTTTATGAAAGCACGGAAAAAGCAATACTTATGGGGTTCCATGGGGTTCCATACTCATGGCAAAGCAAACATTTATTTATTCATTTATTTTATTCATTCATACTGTCATTATTTTTTATTTATTTTTATTTTATTTTACATTTGTTGACCGGGCTAGTCTATCTGGATATATGTCCATTTTCAGTAGAGGCCCGGGGAGAAAAGCTCCAGTGAGTATTACATGGTTTCAGAAGGTGTTACAAAAGAAGTAATAACAAGTATAAAACTAACAGTAAACAACTAGTAAATGAAAATGTATTTATTTATTTATTTTTTTTTTAATCAGGAGATTGCATATTACAATCTGAGAACCAAAAAATACATAAACTACAACCTATGTAAGGTGCTTCACAAAGAACATTACAATACAAAAAATTAATACATAAATTTTATAAGAGGAATGCTGAAGTGTAATGAGAGGTAAAGAAAAGCTGAAAGGAGTGTAGAGAGAGAAAAAAATAGGGAAGAAGGAAAGTAAAGAAAAAAGAACAGAGTAAATCTTGTTATGTTTCCAACAGAGTTTGAGAATAGGCAGTCACCTGTAGAGTTATTAGGACATAGACTTTTTAAAGAAGTACTGTGTAGATAGGTCTAAAAAGTGGGGGAGAGGTCTGGGATCAGATATCTGAGGGTTGATTATAGCATATTTTCCACCAAAGTTGGAGAACAGGCAGTGTGTGTTGACTTATAGGGTGTAGTAGGGAAAAAAAGGCAGAAGACAAGAAAAGAAATAGTATTAGTCTGGGTTACTATAGGGGCATAGCCATTTTGTATTGAGATGCAGTTTTAGATTCCTTTTGAAAAGTGGGAGAGAAGTCAGAGATGAGATATCTGAGGGTAATTTATTCCATATTTTTCCAACAGAGTTTGAGAACAGGCAGTCACCTGCAGAGTTTTTAGATATAGTGGTTTTGATTAATAGTTTGATTGAAGAGCGTAGCTGTTTCTGATTATAGTAAGGTGTGATGTGGCAAGAGAGTATTGGAGTTTTGGAGGGTTGGTGCAGGGTTTTGTGGGCTATTATGAGTTGTTGAAGTTTGAGCTGATTAGGAAGTTCTAACCAGCTTAGTTGTTTTAGGTTCAGGCAGTGATGTGTTCTAAAAGGGGCTCCTGTAACAAATCTAGCAATATTATTGTAAGATATTACTAGCTTGTTGAGGTTTTTCTTTGATAGATTGGTGTATATAGGGGAAGCATAGAGTAAAGTAGAGATAAGGTGAGTTCTGGCTAACGTAGTTCTTGCAAGTGGAGTAAGAAAGGGTTTGATTCTGTAGAGGGTTCCTATTTTTTGTTCACTGATTTTATAGTAGTGTTGATATGATTGTCAAAGTTTAGATTGTTGTCTATTGTTATTCCTAGTAATTTTGTGGTAGCATCAGGAGAAATTATAGTACTGTCATTGGATGTGATAGTGAAGTGTAAGGGGATGTACCTTCGGGTAGGTGTGAAGAGAAGCAGTTTAGTTTTCTTGGGGTTAAGTAGTAGGCAGCGATGTGAGAACCATTGTTCTACAGTGTTAAAGGCTTTTTGGGTAAGAGACTGGAGTTCTGTTTGAGAGGTAGATGTACAGATAATGGTAGAATCATCTGCATATTGAATACAGATAGTATTTGGGATAGCTAACTGCAGGTCATTGATAAAGATGGAAAAAAGAAGTGGGCCTAAGATGGAGCCTTGTGGCACCCCAAGAGAGATGGGAAGATGATCAGATAGTGAATTTTTCCAAAGTACTGCCTGCTGTCGGTTTTCAAGGTAAGATTTAAACCAAGTTATGGCAAGAGTATCAAGTGAAAGAGAAGTCAGTATGTGCAGAAGTAGTTGGTGGTTCACCATGCCAAAGGCTTTAGATAAGTCGATGAAGAGTGCAGATGAAAGACTATTTTCGTTGTGATTAAAGTTGATGGAGTTTGTAAATGAGAGCAGTGCGGTGGTGGTACTGTGGGAAGGTCTAAAACCATGCTGACAATTGGCTAGTAGGTTGTTTTGTAGAAGGTGGTTTAGCAGTTGTTTATGGATACATTTTTACAAAATTTTAGCAATGGGGGATAATAGTGCTATAGGACGATAGTTAGAGAAGTCCCTAGAGTTTCCCCCTTTGTGTAGTGGGATGATGTGAGATATCTTCCAGATTGAAGGGATAGTTCCTTCATTAATAGATCTATTTATCAAAATAGAAATGGGATAGGCAATGGCTTTAGCTCCTATTTGCAGGAATTCAGCAGGAAGATTGTCTGCGGAGGGGGTGGTAGGTTTAAGTTTTTGGAGTAAGGATGAGATAAAGGAAGTAGGAATAGGTAGTAGATGAAATGGGGGGTGGATTAGCAAAAGATGGAAGTAGCTTAGAGGTATCTGGAGATAGGTGGCTAGCAAGAGTTTGAATATTGTTTGTGAAGAAAGAGTTGAAAGCATTAGCTGTTTGTGTAGGATTTTCTGGGTTAGAGTCTTGTGGGTCAGGTGTTATAGAGTGCCCTGGGGATAGAAGATTATTAATGCTGGTCCAGAATTTTTTAGGTTCCTTTTTGGATGCTTGTTGTAGATGAAGGTAGTAGTTCTTTTTGTCTGTCAGGATGGCTTTTTTTGTACTATTTCTACATTCTCTAAAGATTTGACGGTCAGCTATATTCTTTGTGTTATGCCATTTTTCCCAGGATTTGTTTCTGATAGTGATTTTTTGTCTAGTATTGTTGGTCAGCCAGGGGGCAGGTTTGGCTTTGGTCCTGATAGTACGTATTGGTGCGTGCTGGTCAAGAATAGCAAAAAATGTGGAATTGAAGTACTGTACTGCATCATTGAGAGGAAGAAATTTTAGAGGAGACCAGTTACATTGTCTCAGTTCTGTCAGAAAGGATTCTGAGTTCAATTACTTTTAGAACGTAATGTTGTGACTGTGTTTTGAAGGATTACATTGGTTTTATGCCTAATAATATATGTTAAAGAGTGGTCACTTAGATTGTCTGGAAGGGTGCCAGTTTTATAGGTTTGTTGGGGGGTGTTAGTAAGTATCCAGTCTAAAGTGGTATCCTTGTTATTATTTTTATTAGTTCTGGTAGGGCAGGTAATTAGTTGTGAGAAGCCATGTAGGTTTATGTGGGAGGTGGGGTTTAAGTTGTTACAAGAATTCCCATTAATATTTAAGTCACCTAAGATATATGTTTCTTGTGGGAGATTAGTGGAGAGCCAACTGAGGATATTTTCAAGAGCATAAATGTTATTAACTGGGGGAAGATACATACAAATTATGTATATGGCTTTTCTTTTGTTGACTTGAAGTTTAGAGCAAATTATTTCAGCACTATTGACTATGGGAAGGTTCAGATTTATAGTACTGATTTGTAGCTGGGTTTTATAGAGAATTGCTACACTTCCCCCCTTTTTTATTGAGCGGTCAAGTCTAATAATGTCATACCCAGGTGGGGAGATTTCGTTGTTTTTAATGCTAGGTTTTAGCCATGTTTCTGATAGGCAGAGTATGTCAAATTGGTTGACATCTAGCAGGGCATGGACTTGAGAAATTTTGTTGCAAATACTATGTATGTTGAGATGGGCTATAGTGAGCGAATTGGTAGATTTGTTAGGTAGAGCAGGCCTAGTTGTGTTATTGTTGTAGTTTCCTATGGTCTGGGTATAGTGTGGGCCAGGGTTTGGATGAATATCACAATCCAATAGTGAGTGGAGGAATGTTGAGTGCTTAGGTTGTAGAGGTTTCCAAAAGTAGTCAAATAATTTTCTTATTTTTTGGTTATGGAATTTAATGTGGGATAGTCTGTGGTATTTGGCTAGTAGGTAGTTGGGCTTGTAAATGAGATTTAGGAAGGTTGCAGAAAAAGGTGTTATAGGTGTAGAGAGGTGTGTATGGAGGGAAAGTTAAGGGTAGAGTGCAAAGGTAATTCATAGGATGTTAAGATATAGGTAGTTGCTAGAGGAGTTATAAGTGAAATGATAATCAGTATTTGAATTAGAGAAGGGTTCACTGTAGTGTGCATTGTTGAGGAAGTGGGAATTTGAGAGAGACTGAGAGATAATAGTAATTATATATGAGTTAGAGGAGGAGGAGAGTTGGGTAATTGGTAAGTGAGATGTGTATGATAGAGGTGGGAGTGTTATAGATGATAATTGTTTGATTGGTGTGAGTAAGGAAGGGGTGTGGTTTCTGGAGGGATAAAAGTAGGGGCACTAGGGGTGGGTGGGATTTGGGGGTAGGGTAGGGGAGTGGAGTGAGCCCGAAGGTCGAACGGAGCGGGTAGAGACAAGAGAGCAGAATATAGAGGAAGACAATCAGTGAAGTGGGAGACTCAGCAGGTAGGTCTAAAGGTAGGAGAATGTAGACAATATTCAGAGGCTAAAAGCAAGAAAGTCAGGAAGGTAGAGGAGAAGACAATGATAAGGATGCCTTAGGACAAGGAGAGTTAATATATAAGTGAATCTGGGGAAACTGGGAACAGAGTTATGGGGGTAAGGATACAGAAATAGGGTGGAAAATACAGTATAGAAAGTTAATTAATGAGAAAGCTAAGTACTGAGATGCCACCTAGTGGTCAGTCAGTGTGTGGCAGTGGAGATGTATCCTGCTAGATTTGAGGGTCTAAAGGGGAGTGAGGATGAAGTAGTTTGGGTGAAGGGGATAACTAAAGGAGGTATGGATAATATACAGGAAAGAAGAGAAGGACTTGGGGGGGGGGGCTGGCTGCTGGCTTGCCTACCTGAGAACCTACTAATGTTTTAACATGTATTTCATTTGAGTTTATCAGTTTCAGCATCAATACATACTTTCAATGCCTTTCCAAAGGAAAGGTTTCTCTGATAGTTGTAAGTTAATGTCCTTAGTTTGCCCTAATGTTCCAAAGCTTCTGGCTGGGGATATTCAGGTGTTTGGTGCAGAGACAAGCTGGAACACAGTGCTGGTAAGAAAGAGAGAGAAAGGAAGTAAGGCATAGAGTATTAACTTAGAGAGCAGGTAAAGATGTTATGCAGACACAGATGCTTGTGTAATCACAGTCAACAACAATACGTTGTAGCTCTATCAAACATGTATAACTCTATGTAGTACCAGCAGCTATAAATAATTCAGAGCAGTAATAACTTAGTAAGCAAAATGTATCACAGACACAGCTGGATATATAACCACCATAAATAGTAATACTTTGTAGCGTTATCAGAATTCTATGACTCCTTTTAGTGCCCGTAACTACCGTGATTCAGTACCAAAGCGCGTCTTTTTGACATCTCAGGTAATTTTACCAGTTCTCAGTAGTCAATGTTAATGAGGCTACTTAAGTAGAGGGCAGTATGCTTTTGGAGAGTTTCTACAAAACTCTAAAAAGTTGTCGAACCTAGGAAAATGACAGTATTCTGCTGAACCTTGTTTAGTAATGGTCTGAAAATGTAGCAATTAGGAAAGGAGGTCATTACTGGTTAATAGTTACTAAAAAAAATTCTTACGAGCAGACAACATCTTTAAACAGCCTACGCATATGCAACGCTCTATATATGTCTGTGTTTGCAGCAAGAGCAATAGTACATCAGCAGAAAACGATGTAAATTTATAAACGTTACCTCAAGGTACATTCATTACAAGTCACAAAGCACAATGCTCAGTTAGTATCTGCGTTTGCATCAAAAGCTACAGCAATATACAAGTAAAAGCAAAAAAACAATGTGAATTTATAATAGTAGCGTCTAGGTACATCCACTACAAGTCACGTGTACAGCGCTCAGATAGTGTCAGCGTTTGCATCAAAAGCTAAAGCAATGTACGAATAAATTGTAGTTAATAACATTCTAAAAGCTAAATGAAGCAAAAAAACAATGTGAATTTATAACAGTAGTGTCTAGGTACATCTATTACAAGCCACGTGTACAGCGCTCAGATAGTGTCAGCGTTTGCATCAAAAGCTAAAGCAATGTATGAATAACTTGTAGTTAATAACAGTTTAAAAGCTAAATGAAGCAAATTTATATTTATATTTGTTAAATGAGTATTTGCACTGGCCCAAAGACCTTTCTCAAGCATGACCCAGGCCAGAAGCCAAATAACAAGAAAATAGCTGTTGTCTCATTATCCTGTGCAGTCATCATTATAACTACTTCACAACTACACGTGAGTTTCTTGCAACATCTGAAATGTAATTACCATATCACAAAAAGCAGTATTATGGAATACCTCCAGTCTAAAAGAAACAGCTATTCATATATTTTCATGTTCCCAGCTCACAAAATGAGTGAATTAAAAAAATGACACGTGCATATCCACCAATTTGACATCAAAGAAAAAAAACCTAAAGCACTTTCATATAACATTGCAAAAGTTATTCAGAATACAATCATTACTAACTGATCTCTGATGACCTCTTCAGAGAGCATGAAGCACCGATTCAGTTTACTGCTACATAGTCTTGACAGTAATTCTTCAGCACCTCCCTTCAATAATATTATGGGAATAGGCAGATACTTAGTGGCACAGGGGTTAAAACGCTGAGTGTGACCAAGGTGCTGGAGGCGCCAGGTGGGAGTGGGTGGGAGTGAGCAGTTGAAGATGTATCATCCGTTTAAGTGGAGGGGGTTGGCTATATCTTAACACAGGGATGCCATTTGGGAAGGAATGGCAATGCACTCCATATACAAAGGGATGCATATGCATCACCTTAGTGAATGAGCACATGCACTTCAGTTGAGCAATGTGGCAGTGCAAAAGCATACATCTGCACCAGGCTTGGCATATCCTACAATGTACCATGCCTCCTTACCATTAGAAAGAGGGATGTAGAAGTACTACAAAACATCCAAGATCCACTGTAAGATGATGGCCAAGATCCCTGGCTTTTCCGTCTTCTTGTTATTTACAGATTCCATGAGAAGGATATAAATGAATGGGGACTTTGGGAAACAAGACTTCATGATCATAGAGAAGAACAAGGACAAACCTGGATATACAATGTTTGGGAGTAGGCTGGATGGAAATCAGGCCCAAGCCTACAGATATTTTTAAGTAGTTTGGACAGTCAGTCACAAAAACACAGATAATTTGTCAGCAAAGCTATTGATGAGCATAATAAAAAAATTAAAAAAAAAAAAAAAAAAAAAATGAAGGAATAATGTCCAGCAGTTCTCTGAGCTCATCCATAATAGTAGCACATATTCTGATCCCCAGGATATAGCCATTATGTTAGCAGACCAAGTTAGTGCTGTCTTTACCCACCCTACCCACATTGTTGCATCCATTATCCTTGAAAATTTCATTTCCCCCTGAAATCATCTTAGAAAATAATATTTCTGTGGGACCATATCAGGCTACATTCTCATTAGTGTCATGTATGCAGTGTCTGATCCTCTACTTAAATGGTTTATTTTCAGCTCAGTCACAGGGATGTCCCTGATGCCTGCAGAACTGACACTGTGACTCCTCTATATAAGGGTGGCCCCTCTGCAGACCTAGTTAATTATAGGCCCATCAGCCTCACCAGCCTTAAATGCAAAGCCATGGAAGATATCATAGCATAATTAATTTATTCAGAAATAAGCAACTTAACTGATTTATGCTTCGCTCAGTTTGTGTTTGTGAGATGCAATTCCTGCCTACTGAACATGCTACACTTCTTTGAAAAGGCTACAGAGGCATGGACATTTGTTACTCCATGCACTGTGGCTATCTTGACCTGTTATAGGTCGTTGGCACTATCCTCCATGCTGGTAATGTTGAAAAAGTAGACAAACTTAATGCAAATACCTGTATTGTCTACTGTATTGCAAATTGGCTATTTAAGGGATCCCAAGATGTGAAACTGCTGGCAGCCTCTCTGAATGTAAAACTGTGACTGACTAGTGAAATATCACAGGGATGGTTTTTCAGCTTCCTCCTATTTGGCATTTATTTTGCAGACATCCAAGTCAATACCCCAGAGGTCTGGTTGACTCAGTCTGCTGATGGCTGCAAGGTGGGCACTGTTATCCACTCATTCACTGATACTGAACTGCCCCAACAAAGGCTGGAATATGCACAGACTGCATGTACTGAAAATGACCTCAAGGCAAATGCAAATAAGTGCAGTATAATAGTATTCAGCAATAATGCTGTTCACACCTCATATTTTGTAAGTGGTATTCCTCTTCAGACAAATATGGTCGTCAGAGTCCTGGGAACTTATGTGGGCAACTCTTTGTCATTTGATCATTGTGTTTCCACCATAGTCAGGAGATCATTCTGTGTGGCCCACTTAATTTCCAAGGGAATATCTTAAAGATCTGAAGAAGTCATCTTACCACTGTACTTTTCCCTAATTAGATACATCATCAATTATAGTGCCCCCTTTGGCATGTACAAATTTAAGCAACTCACTCAACTGAAAAGGCACCAGTGATTTTCAGTCAAGAAAAGTAAAGGCCTTAACCACTCCAGTGGAACAAAAGGATAAAGCCTTGACTATAGCCCAGCCAACCCAGGTTCAATTAGTGGCAAGAGCAACTGACGGAGTGGCAGGAAAGGGATGAGTGTGCCATCCCAGGTGGAAGGATACTCGTTGATATGCTCCCTAAGAGCTGGCATGATCCAAAGAAGTTAGTTGCCCTCAGATGTAAACAATGAATGTAGTGAGTGGGGAAAGGAAAGTTTGTAGTTCATAAAAAATACCTGGATGGAAGCACAGATGAACTGAGGCAGCAATACACCCACTGGATCCATGACCAGCCCCGGCAAAAATGGACTAAGTCCTGGGGGGGGGGGTGTTGAAGAGTAGCTGGTACACCCAGTGTAGACATTGGGTACTGGAAGCTGGGCTGGAAACAATGAGGTCTTAGGGGACCAAAACAAACAAAAAAATAAATAAAGAAAGAAAGAAAAATAAAAGCCTTAAATCTATCACCTGTCTGACACAGAAGCACAGCTCTCCTTATACTTAGTAGTCTATCAGCTGCTCTAAGGTGTAATGTGCCTTGCTTTTTGAGTCATGAAAGGCCCAGTTCTATCTGGCCTCCTATTTTTCTGTGAAACCAGTGACTCTAGAAACAGCTGCACTAGGGTCACAAATCTATACTAACAAATAAACAAGACTTGCTGGAGGGATGGGTTCCTGTCTCAGCCTATGGAATAAATTGCCTCTACAGATCAAGCCAAGTGCTACATTGTCTAACTTTAAGGCAAGTATTGAAGACTGGATGGGGAGACACAAATATACAGCAGAGTTATCATGTTATCATGTTAAGGTCCTGCTCAATTTGGGAGATGAGCACTATTAAGTGCTTGTAAATGGTGGTAAGAACTTTTAAGTGTGTATATGGCCAGGCATCTTATGATCCCTGTTATTGCTTGCCTAGCATTGTTCATAGAGCTTAAGAGCTGGTAACTTAATGGCACCATACTTGTGACTATATTACACAGCTTACAGACAATCAAACAACGATTATTTCTAAAAATAACTAAAAGCATTCTTACAATATTGGCAGATAACAGCTAACTGGCAATTCCTTTTTACTATCATTATTGAAGAGTTAGGTAAAAGTGAAAGCATCGTGACAGGCCACAGTTCTATTAAAATTGTTTCACTTTCTCACACACAAGCTCACACACATATAAACACACTCATATGGTAGTGAAAAATATTGCATATAAAGGGTCATTAAAATATTTATATAATGTACACCTCTAAAGACTGGAACCCTTGAACTATGCATTTTTAGCATTGTCTATATAAACAATTTATAAACATGAATAGTCCTGGGAGTGTAAAATTAGGGATGATGAGATGTTATATTTTGGGAATCGTATCTCATGTCTGGATATTTTTTTCCTCAAACTAAATGCAGTTTGTCTTTATTTGCTCTTGATAACAGAATCGTAAGGACAGAATCGTAAGGACTGGACAATATAGCACAGAACGGTTAATTGTATGACTGCCAGCAGTTGTGTGACTAATGCTGCAGTTGATTATTTTCTGTGTTCTAATGCCATGACGTACAAAGGAAGCTGAGCACAGACACAGTTTCATTATTTTTAGATGCTTGTTAAACAGGTAGGCTGACTGGTCCAAAGGCCCTTTTCAGCTACAACCCAGTTTACTCTTGAAATATGCATTGTAGCTACATTATAGCCGGAATATTTTTCCACGTGTTACTTTCAGAGTCAAAGTGACTGAGTTATATCCACCGGTTAAATTAAATATGTAACACTGTATTAAGACTATTGCCCTTTTTTATGCTGCCATTGCACCTTGAAAGGTAAACTGACATAAAGGGATAACTAACAAATACACACACATATGTGCACACCTTCTGTATATATGTGTATGATTAGGAAGCCCTATGCTCCCTTGCTGTGTCACTAGAATCATCTTATTCCACTTAACCCAAGGCATCTTTCTTTCCCAAATAAAGCTCTTCATTCCTTATTTATTTTTTGCTATAATGTATCATCCCACCTTACCTCATCAAACTCTTTATCCAGACTTACCAGTAGTAATGTTATTTTTTGTCTTCTGGATTCTTCTGAATCAACAGAGTTGTATCGATATTTTCAAATGTCTGCATCTACAAATCCATGCTGATCTATGTACATCAATTTTGGCAACGCTCTTGCTAACCATTTTATTATTGGAGACAAATACTTTGTAGTCATGATTTAATGTTGAAATTGGTCTTTATGAGGGAGGATCTTTCTCCACTTTAAGTAAGATGGCCGCAGTCACGTTTTTCCAGGATGAAGGTATCTCTCTCTCCTTTTTAAGACACTATTAAATATCATCTATATCCTGAGTAGATTGTTTTCCTCCAGCTTTCAGATTTCTATGGGTATACTTACAGACTTAGTATCTTACTTGTAGCCTGACTGCCCATCATCATTGCTATATCTTCCTCCACTATATTTAAAATTTACTGCTGGGTCTCTCATTCCACAACTTTGGCCATCCCAGGTTTACCATGAAATTCATTACCAAAATCGCATCTTGGTTACTCCATTTATTTGCTTTATAAAGATGTTTATAAAATACCCAGAATATTGCAATACTTCCTTCAGAGTATTTTTTCATTTTCCTGGAGTTAATGTCCTTCATCTTCACGACTGCCCTTTCCATTTTCTGCTTCTTTAACTCCTGTACTAAACATTTTTGTGCTCTATGATTTTTGATGTTAAATAATTGCCTATGTTCCACTTTTCCACACTCATGCATATTATCCAAATACTATTTGATACTCTCCCTGGCACCTCTCAATTTATTTCTCTTCCTCGTTAATGGGGTTCTATAAATTATTCTGCAGATCTTTAATCCTCACAGACCTTAACAATACTTTTTGTTACCATTTTCCTATATTCCTCTGTAATGTTTTGAACTTCAGCCCTAAAGTTCCTTTGTCCTACTTCCCAAGTACCGGTTATCTCATCTGATTCTTTTGCTCTATTTCATGATATTGCCCAACTCTTGTCTGCTGCCCACTCCTCAGACATCTGTTTTTTCTATAAATACTTAGGGAAGTACCACTGCTTATCTCCTTTTTCACTACCTCGGGCCCTTACCCTAACATTTATAGGTGCACGATCTGATACTGTAGTCAGGTGTGTCTTTATTCCCTTAAGTAAATGAGAACATTATTGTGCTGTATAGTATCTGTCCAATCAGTGCAATTTTTATACCTGTGGAATTCATAAGTAAATTCCACTTGAGTTCCTAAGGCTACTACTACATCCTCCATCCTAAATAATTTCATATTTTTCCTTAAGAATCTCTCCACTCCAGTAACAAGTCTACCTCCTTGGGCCCCCAGTCATATCCTCAGTATTATGGACCATAATTAGGATCCTTTACCAAAAGCTTGTTATTACTCTTACACTCTCCCCAATTCTATAGTTGCAGTCTTAAGAGGGACATACATGCAAACCAAGGCTATTCTGTTTCCAAGCCAGCAGCACCTCACTGCCACAAACCTTTCATGTCCATCTTTTTCCCTCCTCAAATTCTAAAGGAAATCCTCCTCCTAGTAATATCACAGACTGCCCCCTTTCCTCTGTCCTTAGTATTCATCTGTAGAGCTCTCTCGAATCCTTTCTTTATCAAGCTCACATTCAACACTATCTAGGGGTGTCTCCTCCAAAATTGTTATTTGCACTCAACTTCTCTGTGTATGCAATAATGTTCTTTGACTTTTCACTATATCAAAAAGACCATTCATTGTTTAAGTTACTATAGAAAATGATGCATTCCATATATATTCAATTTTTGTATTTCTGTATGGGGCATGCTGTCCAGTGCTGGCTCTATTGCAAACATATGGAAAAATCTTGTATACTTCACTAATCAGCTTAATCCGGCATACTACAGAGAACTGCATCAAATCACTGGTCATTAGGATGCAGGTTTGATTTTCTGTTTTATGTAGTTTGTTATATTTGTATTTTAACTTTAGATCAGCCTATACTTTTTTCTCAGTTCACTAACTGATAAATTGTAGAAAATTCTAATTTGCATACTTTCATTGTACTGGAGTCTCTACCTGGTATGCAACCATTACCTGGATTTATGAGTCATTTGTGAGTCATACAGGGCTATGATACACAGTTTATACTTTATAACAGTGTAACAATGGCATAATATGTTTATGTGAATACTGTTGAAAAAGAATAAAACTGCTCCCAACACAGAACCTAAGGCAGTCATGTTGTTAAAGTTGCAGTTTCACAATGGAAATGAGCAGTATTTACTTGGTAAGGTTGATTAGAAAGGTAATTTTAACACGTAGTGGTGACTCCTGGGTTAAAACCAGGTTTATTGAGTATTGAAAGTAAAAAGGGATGATCTACTGACTCATAAGTTGAGTTGTGTCTACAAAAATGGTACAGAAAGTAATCCACTATTCACATTATGATATATATTATCTGTAACCTTATAAATACTAGCCATATTGCTGAATCTTGAATGCGACCTACACAGTGCTTTAGACAGAAGTCCGTAACTACTGATAATTTCTAGAATTTGAATATAGTTAAATTTTTTTAAAAAGTTTTGTAAGATTCTGATAAATTTGGATGGACAATTTCCTATGGTTTCTCCTGCCAGTCTGATTTATATGGGCATCCTGAGACAGTGCATCAACTGCCTTATGTACACAGACAACCCTCTACTGCTAACACCTAGGAACACAATTTGTGAGAGATGCAATTACATTAAGAACCTAGATTCTAAGCTTTCTCCCTCATAAGCCAGTGTATCTGGCACTGAGAAGGTTGTCAACACAATCACTACTCCTGAAACACCACCCACAACTACACAACACACACCCACATATGCGGAGGTCCTCAATAAAAACAAACCCAAACAAAAATGACCTCCAAGGCAAAAACACATGCAAACTACACAGCTTACCACACTACACACCACACATAGTCCACATACCTGTGTCTCACAGCCACTAAAGCCTAACCATAAACCCAACATATTAGTCATAGGAGATTCCATTGTGAGACACACAAATGTGCTCCTCACCAGGCTAGATAAAGAGAAAGTCACGGTTAGTTGTTTGTGAGGTGCCAGAATCCACCATATCACCCATGCACTCAAGTCTCTCAGCAACAGGTACTGTTATGACTCTGTCATAGTCCATGTTAGGTGTGAATGAGTTCAGACATAGCCCCCTGGACTACAAGAAGAGAGACATGACTGAGCTTGATGAATATGTGTCCCAGGCAGGTATGTCCCTAACCTTAAACAGCATTCTACCACCACCCAGAGTGATGCCTCAATACAAACAGAAAATGATTGACTTTAACAATTGGCTTAGTTTCTGGTGTCATTCCAAGGGGATCCATTACCTAACAGATGGGAAGACATAATCAACAGACCACAATACTTTGCCAGAGATGGTCTGCATCCTTCTCCCTTGGGCTTCAGGCTTCTGGCAAAGGGTCTTGTCTCCCCATAGTGCCCTTTTCAGCAATGTCATGAGGTCAAAACTACCAACATGAAAATTTCATCAAAACGCAAATTAAAGGTCATGCTGCTAAACACTAGGAGTCTAAACATGAAACTGCACTCATTGCAAGCATTCTTATCCCTGGAAGATGCTGGCATTTGTGGAGTCACAGAAACCTACTGCAAAGCTGTGGAGAGCACCCCAGCCATACCAGGTTACTCATCCTATCATGCATTCAGACCCCAAACCATGGGCAGCAAAGCAAAAGGCGGTGGAGTTGCAATATACATTAAAGACATACACACCTCCAGGCTTGTCAAACAGTATGATGCACATAAGACACGCCAAGAGCAGTTAACCATTGACAAGACGCCAAGAGCAGTTAACCATTGACAAGACCCCTATTCAAATCATAGCTAGCTACTGGCCTCCAACCTTGACTCAAAATGCCCATCTACCTATCTGGACATCTTCAAACTATCAAGATTCAACTCTTTACCTTTATCCTGGATGACTTTAACTATCTAACCATAGATTATAAGAACTACTCATGCCAAAACACAAATGCTCAGAAATTCCATGATTTCATCAGTGCAAATGCTTTGGAACAGTTGGTCAACACCCCCGCAAGAGGTGATAATATCTTGGACTTGGCATTAACTAACATGAGTAACCACTGCAGCATCCCTATAGTGTCATCCTCCCTGGTAAGATCTGACCACAAAGCGGTCACTTTCAAAGTCACCATCTCCCCTGACAGTCCCCATAGCTAGGGTCAAACAAAAAAAAATTCTCCAAAGCTGATTACAACCTCCTGAGGGAAGGTATAAACAGGTTCACAGCCCTCTCTCCCTTCATAGGAACTGCCACATATGTCCAAACCTACACCAAAGTACTATACGGGCATTTACAGAGCTGCATGGAATCAGGAATACCTGACAGGACAAAATCCTCCTCCTCAAGGAAGAGTAAACCTGTCTGGTGGACATCTGCAATATATAAGCTCTATAACAAAAGGAAAAAATTGCTGTCCAGGACCAAGAAGGAGCAGGTGCTTAACTGGAAGCACTCTCTCTCCTTAGCCTGAACAAGCAAATAAGAGCACAAGTAAACTCCTCCAAAGCAAACTCCGAGTATAAACTGGCCACATCTACTAAAGACAATCATAAGGGCTTCTTCACATATGTCCACAATCTCAAAGAAAGCACTCAGGTCTGCTCATAATTGGCAATCAAGGACACCACATACACAAATGCCACAGATATAGCTAACCTGCTGGCAGACAGGTTCAGTGAAAACTTCTCCCCTGTGTCCCCCCATCAGTAAATCAGGACATCCCCAGCACCTACACCCCTCCCCCTGTCTCTAGGGAGCAAGTCATCACTGCCCACTCAAAGGCAAAAAATACAGCCTCCATGGAACCCGATAACATCCAAGGCTGCACCCTACATGAACTCAGGCAGGAACTTGCAGCACCATTAGGCACCCTATTCAACCAAAGCCTGAGTACCAGCTTCATCCCAGCCGAGTGGAGAACAGCCACTGTCATCCCTTTGCACAAAGGTGGAAGTGTCCACCAGTCCAGGAAATTATAGACCCATCAGCCTAAATAGTCTGATCTGCAAGGCCATGGAATGGATTGACATGGACCACATTAACAAGGACATTGGCGGCCTCCAAACACTCGATCCCACACAGCTTGGTTTCATCAAGGGGAGATCATGCCTGTTAAATCTGGTTGACTTTTTTGAGACAATGACCAAAGCCATGGACGAGGAGAAGATGGTACAAACCACCTACCTTGACCTGGCCAAAGCTTTTGATATTATTCCTCACTCAGGTATAATAGATAAACTCTCTCAACTAGGCATCAATCCATATGTTACGAGATGGGTAGCAAACTGGCTCACCGATAGAACCCACCTAGTCAAAATAGGGGAAGCCACCTTAAGCAGTAGACCCATAATGAGTGGTGTACCCCAAGGATCGGTCTTGGGGTCTCCGTTGTTTGGTATATACTTTTCTGAGGTTCAGACCAAAACCAGTGGGCTATGGCTGACCAAGTGTACAAATGACTGCAAGCTGGGCACTGTCATCAATTCCCTTAGTGATGTTGATATCCTCCAAGAGGGTCTCATCCAAACAAATGATTGGAGTCAGAAACAGGTCCTCAAACTAAATGTCAAAACATGCATCACAATCCCCTTTGGGGAGAGTGACGTCCCCATAAATTATCACATTAATAATAAGGTCCTAAGCATGCAATCAGTTGTGAGGGACTTGGGCACCCAGGTTGATATCAACTGACTTTTGACTTCCATATTGCCTCTGTTGAATGGAAAGCTTTCTACATGGCCCACTTCATTCGTAAGGGGATCTCATCCAGGGACAAGGAGGTCATAACATACCTGTATTGTTTCCTTATGAGACCCATTATTGAGTACAATGCCCCTTTCGGCATGTACCTCACAAAGTACATGCAGCAGTTAGGCAGACCACAGAGGTTGTTCACCAGGAGAATCCAGGGCTTCAAGCATCTATCCTACTCAGGTAGGCTAAAAACCCTGTCCCGCTACTCAGTCTCATACAGACTCCTCAGAGGTGACCTATGTCTGGCATACAAAGTAATCTCAGACCCCGGCTTGATGGGACTGCTGCATATCCACAAGTCAAGCTCCACTTGAGTAACCCAAATGAGAGATCTCAACCTGGTCTGTGACATCAATAAGACTTGTTGGCGGGACAGATTTGTGTCCCAGAGACTCCCCCTTCTGTGGAATAGATTCCCTTTCCACAGCAAGTTGAGTACCTCATTAACCCTTTTTAAGTGCAACCTGGATAACTGGATGGGGAACAGAAAATACACCCCTGGGATTTCACCTGTGTCCCTCCTGGACAGGAGCATCTGGTGCTAACTTGTCAGGACATGGACTAAATTCTTGGCTAGGCTTGTAAGGGCCTCAGGGCCAATAGCCTCGTAACTTCCTATGATTCTATGACATAACTTGGAAGTGGGATGACACTTTTCTGGTGAGCAAGGACTAGAGATTGTAGGTAAAGGAAGAATAGCATGTTTGATGGTAACTGGTACATTGAGACTGACAAGTTAAAGATGATAGCAAGTAGTTTTGAAATAAGAGGGACATACATATTGTGGAAAGCTGGATAACATTTGATAACTACTATAACTATTTTTGATGAGCTTTTTTGAGTACTTATAAATTCTTTTTGCATGTTTTTTTAACTGAAAGCAATACAGAAATCTGGAATATAATGGTCAGACTATAGAGAGGATAAATAATGAACAAAGTTAGCTTGAGGATGGGGTTCAGAAACCCTTGTTGCAATATAGTCATTGTAATAAAAAGTGAGGCATTTGTACTAAGAGTAGCTGTTGTACAGCTAGTGAATTCCTTTATTGATTTCCTCATAATTTATGGTTAGATGGTTACTGGAGCTTTTCTCCCCAGGCCTCCACTGAAAACGGGCTCTTTTTAGGCCCAGTGGACTTCTCCGGTCATCAGAGTGAAATAAATAAATAAATAAATAAATGTTAGGGCCAGTTTCTAGGACAGCTACTTTAACAGCATTTGCTGTAATTCTGCTATACTTTACTATATTTTTCCAAGTTTAAGTTAGTTTTGGCGAAGATCATTGTTAAGGTGTTTTTTTCCAAGTTTTCCATACATGGTCTTTTTTTCTAAGAAGTGTATTCATTTAAAAAACATAAGGCTGCATCTGGACCTTGTTTGTCACAAAATGATGTCTGTTCAATAGCTTAAACGCATACAAAGAGGATAGTCCGCATTTCCTGTGGTAAAGCTGGACCAAAAATGATCCATGGAGGGTGCTGGGTATTTCTTGATTAAATAAAATATAAAGATTGTGAAGTATTCATTGACACTGTTAACTTGCAGTGACCTATCAGTATATCTACGGGGTATGTTGGATAGAATTGTTGTAGAATTTGCCTTAGTCAGGTTTTTTTACCAGATGAGTGAAGTGCAGAAAGTCATTGTCTGTTCATTGGATTTACAAGCTGGCCCACTGCATTTATAATGACTCAGTCAAGACTTTTCAATGCAGAAATTTTCATGCAAAAACTGAATGTAAACAAGGTACTGGGGTCTGATTGTGTACACCCTAGAACTTTCAGAGAAATTAGGGGAGAGACTGTGATACCATTAGCTAATTTTTAAAAAAATCAGAGGAAGTGATCAGGTCCTTAAAACGTAAATGAGGGCAGCTATAACTATTTTCATAAGACTGGGAGTGTGCAGATCAGAAGATGGACACTATCCTCCTTGTCAGTGTGACTTTAGCATTAGGGAATACCATACAATCACTGATAAATGAAAGACTTATATTTGTAGGAAGTCCTCAAGGCACCTTTCTCAAGACCGATGTGATTAACAGCAAGAAGACCGACTAATCTAAAAGAATTACTTGACTGGTTGATCAGAGCAGTAGATAAGTAAAGGACTGTTGATGTGACCTATTTATAGTTTAGCAAGGCATTTAGCACAGTGCCACATAAAATGTTGATAATCAACTTATATGACGTGATGGGGTATGTCATAGGGTTGAAGCAGAAAACATCTGATCAGTTGCCATGTGAAGATACTTTGGAAACTTCCATAGGAAATCAGTACAAAAGTTCAGCTGGAGTTGGACAGCAAGGGAAGGAACTGGAAAATGTGGCAACTCTGACACAGTCATTGTTGAGGAGTGACAGGCCAGTGAGTTCCCATATGAAAGAACAACAATGACACAGGATAAAACTGAGGATGTGCCACTGTGGCACAGGAAATTGCTCTGGAACTGTCTATAGAGTGCCTGCAGGAAATGGAGAACAAAGAATGTGCCCTCAATTTAAAAGAAAATTATCTAAGAGAAGAGTTTTTTTTAATAGATATGGACAGACATATTAAGATCAATAAAAGAAATAGACTACAGAAAGTCAATAAAAAGTTAGAAGTTTGATAAAACAAATGAACGCAGTAATTAGGACTGTACACAGAAGTTCATGTGATATAACAGAAGTAAATAGGATATATTACTGTGTAGCTAAACTAACAACAGATAAAGTCTTACCACAAAAAATAAGGGCAGTAAAGGAAAGGAAGGGGAGAAATCAAATGCCATCATGGAAGTATAGAATAGAGAAAACAATAAACAATTAAGACAAGAAGTATCACTGTTAGAAAAGTGTAGAAGAGGGACTAGATCAACAAAAACATTCATAAAGATGGACGTGATGAAAGCAATGCAATAAAAGCAATGTGCAGTATCAGAACAGATCAGGATCTATTGTGTACTATTTCAAATAATAAAATGAAAATATCAGCACAGGCAGAAAAACTTAGAAGATATGCAGATAAATATAAAGGAAAAGTATAAAATAAGCAATTTAGTGATGACCCAAAAAAGTTTTATAGAGAATTGGAAAACAAAGCAAAAGGAATTTAAACACCACCAAAAAAAGAATAAAGATACATTTTGGAGAAGTATCTATGAAGATCCTGTGGAACATAACAAAGATGCTAAATGGATAGAAGAAGTAAAAGAATAAGAAGTTCAAATGTACAGAATTTAAAATGGGATGAAGTAACGACCAGAGAGATTGAAACAGAAAAGCTCCTAACTGGAAAACTCCAGGCCCAGATGCAGTACCTAACTTCTGGCTAAAAGTATCAACATCTTTACATGAATATTTAGCCATGAGTAAGAACTGTTTGTATGAGCACCCTGAACAGACACCAGCCAGGTTAACAACAGGAAAAACAATGCTCCTACTTAAAAGTAAACCAGCAAGCTATCCTAAAAAGTATAGACCGATAACTTGCCTTCTAACGATGTATACACTATACACTGGAATTGATGCTGATAGAGATTATAGTCATTTACAAGAAAACTCAATCATGGCAGTAGAGCAAAAGGGTAACAAAAGGAAGTCAAATGGAACAAAGGATCATTTGTTGTTCAATAAAGTCATAATGGAAAACTATAAAAAGGGGAAGACTCTAAGTATGGCATAGATAGACTACAAAAAAGCATTTGACAGTATCCGACATTCATGGATAAAAGTGCTTAAAATGTATAAGATACACAATTTGCCGTTAAGCCCTGATAAAGGACAAATTATTATTCTATGGATAAAAATTCAAAGGGGGATATTCCAGGGTGACTCTGTCACCGCTGCTCTTTTGTCTTGCCCTTAGCCCATTAAGTTGTCTGCTGTTTAACAGATTAGGTCATGGCTACAATTTATCTTCCAGAAAAAAAAAACAAATTGTAAAGACTTCTCATCTTTTTGTGGATGATTGAAAACTGTTTAGTTCATCTGATGAGGAACTTGAAAGCACAACTGAAAGTGATCAAAACCTTGTCAGATGATATAAGAATGTCATTTGCTGTTCATCAATGTGCAAAAACAACCTATTAAGCAGAAAGTGCAGCAGCGAGAAAACATCAGTTTGGGACAAGAATGTGATATTAAAAATGTGAGCAAGAGGGAGTGTTTAAATATCTGGGAACTGGTGAAGGATCAACAATAAAACATAAACAAATGTGAATAAAACTTAGTAAGGAATACTTTAGAAGACTAAAATTAATACTGAAAACAGTGTTGACATCTAGGAATCACGTCCAAGCTATAAACCAGTTTTGCTCTTCCTGTCCTAACTTACAGTTTTAGAGTGACTGACTGGCCTCAAAACATGTTGGATCGGTTGGACAGGAAAAGAAGGCTGCTTCATGTTCATCAAATGATTTATAAAAATCTGTGTATACCAAGACTATATATTTCCTCTTCTGAAGGAGGAATGGCCCTCCTCAAAATTAATTACATGTATAAATCTGCAGTCATAGCACTGCATACGTATCTGCTGACCTCACAAAACCCAAACATAGTGAAAGTTTTAAAACATGAGGAGAATACTTCTAAGATGACTTTCCTGCTTAGTTTAGCAAGAATATATAAGTGTCAAGTGGGAATGGAAATCAAACCAGAAGTAGATAAAAATCAGGCAGCAACTGAATGTACCAAAGAAACAAAAGAAAGAATATAAGGTAAAGTATCAGATAAGAAGGCAAGAAATGTGGAAAATGCTTAAATATAGTTGCAAGTATAGAAATCTCTTGGAACAACATTATGTTGATCAGGCTCGAACACATGAATGATTAAGGGGAGATGAATTTAAACCAAAAGATGAAAGATTAGTATTGGTGGCCCAGATAGTGGACTACATACATGTTGGGTTACAAAGTCCATTAAACATATAGGAGAAATAGACAAATGTAGGTTTTGTAAAACAGAACTGGAAACAGTTGCACATGTTGTTGTTGATTGTGATATACTAAAGGCAGAAGGATTGCATACGGAAAGGCATAATAATGTGGCAAGACTGTTGTACTGGGGATTGTGCAAACATTATAATACTGAAGTAATTGAAAAACACTGGAAACGTGAACCACAAAGCATTATAGAAAATGAGTTTGTATCACATGGGATCACCCATTACCAACAGTTCAAAAACAGATGAGAGAAACACAGATATAGTGGTCCATGAAAAGAAGACAAAAAATAGCATTGATGATTGAAATTGCTACACCCAGTGACTACAGCAACTTATGTACAAAGAGACACAAAATCATAAAATACCAGGATTTGCAGGCAGAAATGAGGGCAAAATGGAAGAAGGATACCCAGACAGTTCCAATAGTAGTAAGAACAACGGGTCTTATAAAAAATAATTTACAATCGTACTTAGATATGTTACTGATACATGTAACACCATATGAATTGCAGAAGGAGTCAATTCTGGGCAGATTGCGGGTGCTGCAAAAAGCACTTCTGGGTAACATCAAGGATTGAAACAATACTAATTTCCTGAACTTTAATTATACTTTGACTTAGGAATGGGGTCCATTCCTGCTATGGTATTAAAACCCAAAAGACTTGGAGAAATTAAAAAGCAGCAGCAGCAGGACAGGTAAAACACTGGCTAGACATAGTGATGTAGCGGTAATAGACAGTGGGGTCCAGTCAGTGTGAAAGGACAGCTACTACTGGGATACTGCAAAGTCAGTACTAGGACTGGACCTTTGTAATACATATGTAAGGAACACTGCAGGTTTTAAAGGAAATATGTCTTTTTCTGCTGATGAGACACATATATTAGCATTAATGATGTATGAGAAAGTGAAGAAAAGATGTGAAGATACTATGTGAGACTGAAGTAATTGTCTAAAACCTGGTAACTTAAATTCAAAACAAAACATTGCAAAATAGATACACTAGAAAATGTTAACTTTACAATGGAATATACATTTGTAGGAGAAGGGGCAGAGGGAGGGGATCAGTAGAAACGACATAACTGGAAAGTGATTGAAGAATGGTTATATTAAACAATCTAAAAGCAATCCAAATGTGCCAAAACACTAAGAAAGACGGGATACATAGCAATGCATTACCAGTAAAAAAAAGTCCTTTTCAGATACTTTTAAGACCACAACTAGAATATTGTATGCAGTTCTTGAAACTTCTTCCTCCCAGAATATAGACTGGACAGAAGGAGTTCAGGGAAAGGATTCAGGAATGGTAGCCAGTCTTTACCAAAATCCATATAATCAGTGACTATAAATGATATATATATATATATATATAAAGGAGGCAGAGAGAGATGTAAAGGAAACATGGAGGTGAATCCACTGTTTAAATGGATGCCATATTTAAACAAGAAAGAAAAAGAACAAGCAGTCTGAAAAAATATAAGGTATATTATTCAGAAAAGCTACAAAGAAGTATTTATCTGGTAGAAAGTGGAAGTGGAAATTGAAACAATATTCCTGAAGAGATTACAGACTCAAACCTGGTGATGAAAGCAATAATGAATAGGACAGCCTTAAGGCAATTTTTATGAGGTGAGGGAGACAAAATGTTGGATAAGTAGGATCAGTAGGTTATCCATTAGGTTTGGAAATGGGCATAACAGGTGAACCAAGCAGTCTTTATCAGTCATCAAAATCTATGTTTCTATGGCAATTAGCCTACTGTCTTAAAGGAGGTGATATGAATTGTGTTTCCCAAATAACAGTGCTATTCCTTGTTATTCCCAAATATCCCAGACAGTATTGCGATTATCCCTAGTTATTTTGAAATTAGAGATAAGTGTAACCTTAAGAATAGCTGTCACTATATCTTCTTTTTTTTTTTGCCCACCACGTTCTGAATGAGGAAGGCAGGGTTTTACTGTTTAAGTCAGTGCTTCCCCTTGAAACCACAGTAAAGCCCTGGACAAAAAAGGCTAACTGCTACTTTACTCAAAAAAAAGGGTTACTTTTGCTGCTTTTTTATTGGTTAACTAAGTTTCATTTGCAGAGTCAGTCTTGAGAAAACATAATTAAGGACCTTCCTAAGATGAGATCAAGACAAGAAGTTATTCCTGGTCTCTTAGCAGCTCTGTGTTGACCCTGATCCCACAGTACCTATTCAGTAGTACATTTCCAGGCAGAAGAATGTGCCCCAGACACGGCTGCCCAACTTGGTCCATATACTAATGTGAGTTATAAAAAGTCCTGACTTTCTAGAAAAAATTACTTTTATTTGAACTGGCACCCCATCTCCACACAGATTATGTGTCTGCATGGAGATACAGCTAATAGTCCAGAGATAGCCACTGACCAAGACTGAAATCAAACCTGTACAACACATTTATTTTCTTCCATTCACCTCTGCAGTTTAGACCTTCATGCATGACATACTGTGGATGGGAACTGCAGTACATTATGGCACTGCATTTTTTTTCCATTTTTGTGCCTTTCCTCATAGATTATGTCAATTCCCTGAGATGGGTAAAATCTTTCCAAAAAAAAGTTAGAAAAATAATGTGGGTTTGTGGTACAAAGCCAGAGCTCCCGTACCATAAGTGAAATTAACATCACAAGTTATTGTTTCAGTAGACAAAGCAAATTGTAGGCAATGGTACGATTTTTTACAGGAATATTTCCTAGTTTTTGAAACATCTGTGAAATATAGACTGATACATTTTACAAGGATTCATGGACATGGTATCGTTGTTGTTGTGTCTTTCGTCTTTTCCCGGTTAGGGGTTGCCACAGCGGAACTCCAGTCCGCTAATGATTGGCAGTAGATTTTTATATGCCGAGTTGCCAGCTCTGACGCACAACCTTCAACGAAGGTACGCCCATTCACTCGTGTCTCCACACAGAAGTTGCTCTAGCTGAGAATCGAACAGGACAACGTCTTACTGTGAGGCGACAAAGCTACCGCAGCACCACCACTGCGGTCATGGTATGGTAATATCACCAAAAAACTTGCATATCAGAAATAAATGTTGCATGTTATATTAAAAATGTGCACTGAAATGACATTAATATTCATGAATTAAATACACAAGAACCCTCACACACTAAAATGCAGCTTGTGTAGTCAGGCTGCACCTTCAGTGGATATAAACAGATGCTCTCAGGGTTTATGCCACATCTGATGTCACATGGTAAAATGCTGGAGCAGGTAAAGGATCATTTAACTCTTGCACTGTGAACTGAGAAGCTTCAGTTGGGAAATAGTAAAATGTTCTGAATGTTCACACTAGAAATTTATCCTCTTTCTCTCTCCTTTATTGTTGTACTCTACTTATCAGAGATGCTGGGTTTTACTTTGGCTTTAGTTTTAGTCATGTCTTTAGGCTAAGGGATAACCTTTACTTATGCTAGCATCAGCAAAATGTACAAGAGGGAGCTGACATATGTGTAAATAGGGGACAGCAAAAATGAATCTGGTTGTGAGCTGGTGAAAATGACTACACTACTGGATGTGCGTTTTAATTTTGCTTGAGCAAGGTGACAGAGCTGTGTGGATTTGGGATAGAGTAATTATCCATGGCTGCCTTAATGTCAAGAAATATTGAAAATTAATTAATTTCTCTAACACCACTCCCTGTTGTAGTTTTGTATTTGATGAAAATGATGTAATTAACCGTGGCTACCTTAACTACAAGAAATGTTTAAAAAGCAATTAACTTCTTTAAGATCACCTCTCATTGTGTTTTCCAAGCATCTAGAGAATAGTGAGGGCTTATGAGTTTATCTGCTAATTGTTGTCATATGTCTGATAATATGCCATCCTAACATTCTTACTGCAGGTTGTACTTTTATCTTTAACAATTTTCCATGTGCTGTTCCAAGTGACCAGCATAATATAAGTATGTTGGAAAACTATGTTCTAACTTTTAATTAATGGCATCAGTGAGAAAATGCAAGGTAGTCTGTCTGCAGGGGAATATTATTTGTATCTTGCTTTGAAGCAGAAAAGCAGAAACTTTTTTTTTTTAATTGCGGTGACATTATGTTTACATTACTGTACTTCTTGTGGTGAAAGTCCCAAAATAAATGACTGCATCTCCTGTGCAAATTACTTGAACAGCATTTTACAGCACTTGCTTTATATTACTTGTCCCTGTATTCATTTATGTATTCATAATTTATTGGACAAATGCAACAGCTTTAGTGTAGGGGATTTTCAGTAGCCATAAACTATTCAGAAATGTTTATGATTTGTGTTATAAAGTTCATTGCCTCAAGCAAAACATAATAAAACAGTACTGATTCCATCTGACTAGCTTTACTTTATAACACTACAAGTGGGAGACGCAGCAATATAAAAAGGTATAAATAAGATGAAAATGATTTGGCAAGGTTGAAGGAATGATGGAAGATATGGCAACTTCAATTCACTGACAATTTAAATTCAGTACAAAAAAACCCTACAAATTGTTACTGCTGGCAACAAAGACCCAAGAAAATAATACTTAAAATGGGGGGGAAGTAGCAGTAACAACAGAATTGTACAGGGACCTGGGATAATCATTGTTAGATAACTGAATGGTAAGCAAAGTGAGAAAGCAGCAAAGAGTCCTGGTAGGGTACTAGGATGCACAGAATAAAGCCCCACATGCCAAAAACAGTGCAGTGTTATTGTCATCTCTGGACAGAGGATTAGAACACACCTGTAACACTGGTTACAGCTCTGAAAACCTCATTTGTAGTGACTTAGATAATATAGTAGCAATCACAAGGTAGGCTACAAAACATTGCATTTCTCACAAGAATACACAAAAGAAAGCAATAGCTGGTCAGCAGATGCAATGCCTGCTTTTGGTACAAGGAGGATCAGAAGGGTGTCGTTTCCTGATCCATTCCAGATGTTCAGATTCATTTTCCAGTATTTAAAGTGCTTTGCAGCAGGTGGGAACTGTTGCTGCTTTCTGAATGAGCTGGTAATCTGGAGTCCCACCTACTTCAGTTGGTGGTACTTCAAGGATATGTTAAAGGCCCCATCTCAGTAAAGAAACATATATTGATGGAGTACAGTATCACACAGAAAAAGACACAGCTCAACGAGGAATGAATGAAATCTATGTAACAAGCATCAATCAGTAAAACAGTAATCATGTCGAGTCATATAATGTTCCATTTTTTAACTTGATGAAAAAAAATGTGTCGTCTTCTTCCACAGAAAGTTTTGAAATACAGACATAAAGATGAAGTACTGTAAAAACTTTTACAAGACTCAAACACTTCTGTAATTGTAGCTCAAGAAAAGGTTGTCACTAAAAATCATATCTAATATAGAAAGAAACAAGAAACTACTGCTACCTTGCTTAGCTTGTTACGCTGCCTCTCTTTCCCTGCCACCCTCTGTTTCATTAACTATTCCACTTTACTTTGAATATATTTCCTTTTCTAGCATAGTCCATATAATTTAGCATACACATAATAAAAACATTGACTGCAAATGATCAAAAAACAAGGAAACTATAATGTACATGATCTGAGGCATAATCTTGGAACACACAGGATAAAACTGTTTTTTGCAAAGGGGCAAGCCCCCTCCACCCCCACCCAATATAGGGGTCTGTGTTGCTAATTTCTCCAAATAATTATACATATTAACACTGAGATTACACAGTCCCAGGAAAGGGACATATTGCTCAATCCCAGGATTGTTAATCTCACACACCTGTCAACCATCTTTTTGTCAACCAAAGTGTGTCAACAAAATAGATATTGACTTAAGCACACTAAACTTAAAGAGGTATACACACACACACACACACACCCACACACATACACACACACACACACACACACACACACACACACACGTCAAATCACTAATTAATCTTATTCACACTACTGATTTTTAATTTTATTCATTTATAACATGCTATTACTTTAGTAGTTGCATAACTATTACATGGTATATTATTATATTACTGTATACTGTATTGAATGTCTTTTGTTTGCCTTTTCCTGTTTGGTGTGTAAACATTACTCTTTTGTGCTTGGACTATGTTGATATTTGTACCATTAATAAAACATTGTTGACAAATCCTAAAATGTATACGGCAGACTCCAGACAATAGTGTCACTGACACAGATCTGATGGGATAACTAGTACTGATATATCAATATTTGTAAAAAGAACAGCTAAAGTCAGAAAGTAAGACAACTTGTTCAAACAATAATGTTTAACATTTGTAAAAGTTCACCTAAAAGTCAGATACCAAGAAAATAACTCAGGACTAGAAGTTGCTCAAACAGTGATCAGTATAAGTAGTATTGCATAGTGATTGAACTCCAGGATTTAAAAAATCTATAGAAATGCAATTCCTTTGGAGGATTTTTATCCCCCCATACACTGAGTTGGTAAACTACTCATCATCAAATAAACAAAAAAAATCAAATAAATATGCCCAAATATTAATTATGTTCATTAAAGCAATATAGAACAAATAGAACGAAATCCATCTAGGTATGGCAACATCTTAGATACCTTTACTGACAAACCTGTGTAATTAACACAGGTCATGATACCAGCATCTTTTAACTTAAAAGAAAAATTAGACCTAGTCATAAATAAGTCATTCTTCTGAGACTTTATTAATGGAAACAACAGTGCATTAAATGCCATACTTATAAAAACAGACTTGGATACTATCTTCAACTATTCTAATAATAATAATGTCTTCTCAGGATACTGTCAGGGAAGTCTATGATAGTATTAATATCTACATTCATGAACAAGTACAAGTAAGATACAAATACAGTGGTAAACACAACAGAAATGCCTTTAGTGAAATCAGAAAATAAAGTACACAGCAGAAAAAAATTACACAATGTGCAGAAAGTACTAGATTCAGGAGGATCTGACAAATTCCATTTCTCTGCTTGCACATACAGTGAAACAATTTCCCTGAAAACCAATTTAAGCAAACACTTGGGCAAGCTTTCTTTTTCAGGGGCAAGGCCTCTATACCCCAGAAATGTGGGGAGAGACATATATATTAATTCCACAGTTGTATAACAGTGGGAAAAAAGACATATTGCAGATTCACTGAAAGTGGCTTTCAGCAAAATTGTTTTGCAGTATTGTCAGTCAGAAAAAAATGTAATCAATCACCTGTCATGGTCCCAAACTATTTGTTTTTCTTATCACATCTTCCATATATAACTAAGAACTCGGAGTCGGCCCAGTCTAAAAAAAAAATAATAGCAAGGCATTTAATTACATCATGAAATTTAAAATGAAAAAATTATAAATTTACCGTTATCAATAAACAATGAAGTGGTCAGCCAACCAAAGGGCATACCAAATGTCCTTTCAGAAAAAATCTGGACAGTCTGAGAAAATCTGGACAGTTGAGAGGTGTGGACTATCCAATCATGGGATTCTAGTGTGCTATTCAATATAACATGTGCACACAGAACTCATAAAGACAGCAGTTCTGGGGAGGAGCGATTATTTTAATCATAATAAGTGATTCCTTCTGTAGTTTTAGTTTGGTCATCTGGTGATTTTTAATGGACAAATTTACACTGAATGAATATCACAATGGGTCAGATAAACAGTATGTATTAGACACATACTGTTACGAATACAAGGTATACATCTCCAGAGTGTTCCACAATTAAGTGTCAGCAGTATCTATCACCCTTTGCTATAATCTCTTTGAATCCTGTAGGCACTTTGCCTCCTCTCTGAAATATCCCAGAAACTCACATAGCCAAGTTTGTTAATTAATTGTCCAGTAGTGTAAGTTTATATTCACGAGTATTACTCATGGCAGAATTAAAAATTCACAAACCTCTTAATTTAAGGAATGCTTTTTAATTCTTGTAATGACACTCAGAATCATGCATTTAATAGAATTTCTGTCCTTGTAAGCTTTATATACTCATTAAGTGGTGGCACAACAGGAAGGCTACTGGTATCTAACTTCAGTCAAGATGGCTGTCTGTTACATTCATTGTACTTCTATTTATTACATTCATTTTCTCTTCTTTTTTAAACACCTTTCTTAAATTATCACTTTGTTTCATAGGAGGTTACTAGGGAAATGGCCCTAGGGCCTTTACAAGCCTAGATGTGTAAAAACCCAAGTACCCATATTGACCATATTTAGATGGTCATTGTTAGAGCGATTCTGTGATCAGCACTGACTGCCCCTGTCCATCAGAGACAGGTGCCAACCTCAGGATAAATTTACAGTCACCCATCCAGTTGTCAAGGCTGTGCTTGAGTAGGGGCACTGAGAAGCTCTGCTTCACATCGAGTGGGAGCTTATTCCATTGGAGCAGTAATCACTGGGAGATATATCTGTCTCTCCAGCATGTTCTGTTAATGTCACAGGCTAGGTTGAGATCTCTGGAGTGAGTTATTCTTGTCCCATTTGATTTGCAGATGTGCAGCAATTCCATTTGGGCAGGTCCAATGCTGTTCTGTAGGCCAAGCACAGGTCGCTTCTCAGCAGCCTGTATGATACAGAGTACAGTGACAGGGCTTTCAGTCTTTCCATGTATGTCATGTTTTGGAGGCCCTGGATTCTCTTGGTAAGAAACCTCTGTGGTCTCTCCAGTTGCTGGGGGTGTCTGGTGAGGTACATATGGAAGGGAGCATTGTACTCAACTCAATTAGTGGTCTGACAAGGGTCGAGTACAGTGGAGCTATAACCTCCTTGGTCTAGGATGTGATGCCATTATATATGAGATGTGCAATGTAGAATGCTTTTCTTACCACTACAGACACATGGTGATCAAAGTTTAGATTGTTATCAACCTGTGTTCCCAAGTCTCGCACCTCTGAGTTTGAGCTTAGAGGGGAGCCATCTATATCATAATTAGCAAGAGCTACTTCTTTGCCAAAGGTGATAATGAGGCTTTTTTTTTTGTGCTAAGTTTTAGTCGATGAGTTTGGCACCAATCATTTGTCTGCATCAGCCCTTTCTCTAATATGACAACACTACTGGGGGACTTTATTATTGCACCCTGTTTACAGGCATCTGCAAGCTTGGTAAGCCACAGGCCATCTATCTTTGCCTGGACTTCAGAGAGGGCCCAACACAGATCCTTGCGGCACCTCCCTAGTAACTGGTCTACTGGTAGAGCTGGACTCATCATCCACCTTTGACAGTGTGCATTCTGTTGGTGAGCCAGTTGGCTACCCATCTAGTAATGTATGTGTTAATCCCCAGCTGGGATAGTTTCTCAATGATACCTGAATGGGGGACTGTGTCAAAAGCCTCAGCTAAATCAAGATATGCAGTATATACTGTTTGCCCTTATCCAGGGCTTTGGTGACATTCTCAATGAAGTTCACCAGGTTTTATAAGCAAGATCTACCCTTGACAAATCCAAACTGGGTTGAGTCAAGAGTTTGAAGGTTACCTATGTCCTTTTAGATAAAGTCTATGATGATTCTTTCCATGGTCTTGCAGATAAGGCTGGTTAGACTTATGGGTCGATAGTTCCCAGGGTCAGTTGATGGATCCCCCTTTGTGCTGATTTGCTTGTTCAAGCTGTGGAGGGCATTCTTCCTCTGTTGAGTTAGTTCTCTCTTGTTCTTAGATACCAGTTTCTTTCTTTTGTTGTATAACTTATTTATACTTACAATCCACCAGGGTGGCTTGTTTTTTTCAGGATGACCTGGTTTTGTTCCTGTCATTTACAGCGGAGTCACTGCATTTGTTAAAGTGGCTATATAGGGCAACTGTTCCTGTTGGCCACTCTGATGGGACAAAACCAGTTCTCAGGCTATGGTTAAAGAGGGTTCTAAGTGGTTCTGTTAGGTCTTATTTTAGATTGTTTAGTTAGCATCCTGGGATGTTATCTGGTCCCATAGAGGCTGTGTTTTTGGCCTTGGAGAGTGCTTGTAGGACCTGTTCTTTGGAGATACTCTGTAGAGAACTGGTGTGAGGAATGCATTGGAGTATGTCAGTTGTGGACAGGGGGATGACAGCTAGTAGGTTGGCAGTTTCCTCAGGTTCAGTGTGAGTGGTTCCGCCCACTATAAGTTCGGCATACAGCTGGGCATTCCCTCTTAGGTTTTGGATGTAGCTAAAGAATGCCTTATGATTGTCTTTAGCTAGGGATGCTAATTTAGGCTCGTAGCTAGCCTTAGAGGACTTAACAAGATATCTGATTTGCTTGTTCAAGCTCTGGAGGGCATTCTTCCTCTGTTGAGTTAGTTCTCTCTTGTTCTTAGATACCAGTTTCTTTCTTTTGTTGTATAACTTATTTATACTTACAATCCACCAGGATGGCTTATTTTTTTAGGATGACCTGGTTTTGTTCCTGTCATTTACAGCTGAGTCACTGCATTTGTTTAAGTGGCTATATAGGGCAATTGTGTACTCCTCTGCATAGGAGACATTGTTGTCTATGTTGGCATGGGCTTTGAAACTTTTTAGACCATCCATTAGTAGACAATAGTTTGCTTTGGAGAAATTTTTCATTTTTTTTTACTCTTTTTTATTTTCTCCATATCTTTTGGGTTTCAAATACCATGACGGGAATGCACCCCATTCCTAAGTCAAAGTATGACTGAAGTTCATGAAATTAGTATTGTTTCAATCTTTGATGTCAGCCAAAAGTGCTCTTTGCAGCACCTGCAATGTGCTCAGTAATGACTCCTTCTGCAGTTCGTACATATTGGTAACATGGGTCTATATTATATCCTTGAAAGCTATAAACATCGAACGCTATTTACAGCCAAAATGCTGTGCAGTGATCTGTAAATAGTGACACTGCACTGCAGTGAAGATCGGAAAATTTGCCCTTTCCCCACTGTAGTGCGATTTCGGAGTTGGTATATATAATTAGCAGGGATGGGGGGGGGGCACAGCCACCCACAATAGCAAATTCGATGTACTGCATTTTCGCTGTGAATAGCATTCACTGTTTACAGCTTTCAGGGATATAATCTAGACCCTGGTAACATATCGAAATGCAATTGTAGACTGTTTTTTATTAGACCTATTGCTCTTACTACTATTGGAACTGTCTGAGTATCTTTCTGCAACATTTTTCTTGTTTCCACCTGCAAATCTTGATATTTTATGACTTTGTGTCTTTCTATATGCAAGACACTATAGTCACTGGGTGTACCTATTTCAATGATTAATGCTACTTCTGTCTTCTTTTCATGGACCACTATATCTGGTTTTCTCAAATCTATCTTTTGAACTGTTGGTAATGGGTGATCCTATGTGATGTAGACTTCATCATTTTATATGACGCTTTGCGGCTCATGTTTCCAGTGTTTTTCAGCTAGTTCAATATTATAATGTTTGCACAATCCCCAGTGCTGCAGTAGCGTTGTCACCTCACAGTAATACACTGTCCAGTTCGATTCTCAGCTAGAGCGTCTTCTGTGTGGAGACATGCGTGAATGGGCGTACCTTCATTGAAGGTTGTGTGTCAGGGCTGGCAACTCCGCACGTAAAAATCTTCTGTCAATCATTAGCAGACCGGAGTTCCGCTGTGGGGACCCCTAACCGGGAAAAGCCGAAAGACACAACAACAACAACAATCCCTAGTGCAACAGTCTTGCAACGTTACTATGCCTTTCAGTATACAATCCTTCTCCCATTAATATGTCACAACCAGCAACAAGGTGTACAACTGTTTCCAATTCTGTTTTACAAAATCTACATTTGTCTGTTTCTCCCACATGTTCAATGGATTTTGTAAACCAACATATACGTAGCCCACCACCTTAGGCTGCCAATATTAATCTTTCATCTTTTGGTTTGAATTCACCTCTCTATAACCATTCCTGTATTTAATCCTGATCAACATGAGGTTCTTCCTGGAGTTTTCTATACTTGCAGCTATATTTATGCATTTTCCACATTTCTTGCCTTCTCATCTGATCCTTCGCCTTATATTCTTTCTTTTGTTTTTTTGCACATTCAGTTGCTGCCTGATTTTTATTTACTCCTGGTTTGATTTCCATTCCTGCTTGATGCTGATATGCTTCTGCTAGACTGAGAATGGAAGTCATCTTAGATTTATTGTTCTCATGTTTCAAAACTTTCACTACATTTGGGTCATGTGAGGTCAGCAGATATGTGTGCAGTCCCAGGATGGCAGATCTATACATGTAATCAATTTCAAGGAGGCCCATACCTCCTTTGGAATGGGGAATATATAATCTTGGTATACACTGATTTTTATAAATCATTTGGTGAGCATGAAGCATCCTTTTTGTTTTCCTGTCTAATCTATCCAACATGTTTTGTGGCCAATAACCCCAAAACTGTAAGTTAGAACAGGAAGAGCAAATTGGTTTATAGCCTGAATTTTATTTTGAGATGTCAATGTTATTTTCAGGATTAATTTATGTCTTCTAAAGTATTCTTTACTAAGTTTTATTCATATTTGTTCATGTTTTATTATAGATCCTTCATCAGTTCCCAAATATTTACACACTCCCTCTTGCTTGGGTTCTTTTATATCTCATTCTTGTTCCAAACTGATGTTTTCTTTGTGCTGCAATTTTCCTGCTTTAAAGGTTGCTTTTGCACATTTATCAAGACCAAATGACATTCTTATATCATCTGAAAAAGTTTTGACTACTTGCAGTTGTGCTTTCAGCACCTCTTCTGATGAGCTATGCAGTTTTAAATCATCAACAGAGAAGATGAGAGGTCTTTACACTTTGTTGTTTTCTAGAAGCCAAATTATAGCCATGGCCTAAGCTGTTAAGCAGACAGCTTAATGGGTTAAGGGCAAGAGAGAATAGCAGCAGGTATAGGGAGTCACCCTGGAATATCCCCTTTGAATTTTTATCCCTGGAATAATAATTTGTCCTTTATCTTGGCTTAATTGCAAAGTGGTCTACCACTGTTTCATGGTCACTCTAATGTAGTCGATCAGTTTAAGATGTATCTTATTCATTTTTAAGCACTCTTTTATACATGAATGTGGGATACTATCAAATACATTTTTGTAGTCCGTCCATGCCATACTTAGATTCTTCCCCTTTTTACAGTTCTTCATTATGACTTTATTTAGCAACAGATGATGATCCTTAGTTCTATATGACTTTCTTTTATTACCTTTTTGTTCTTTTGCTATGACTGAATTTTCTTCTAAATGACTACAAACTCTGTCAGCATTAATTCTGGTGTATAGTTTATACGTCATCGGAAGGCAAGTTATTGGTCTATAATTTTTAAGATAACTTGCAGGTTCACTCTTAAGTAGGAGCATTGTTTTTCCTATTGTTAACCAGGTTGATGTCTGAAGACCTATAGTAGCGTCTCAAGGTTCCAAGACACATCCCATATCCAACTTTTTGGATTGGAAACTGAAGGAGCTATGGGGTAGGGAGCAATATATTCTCAAAGATTCTTGGGCCTTTTTGCGTGGTGTTACACCAGATTTACTTGTACCCAATTTGGTATTTCTAACCATCGACGTGGTGGACCTTTTTTCTGTTATTCCCCACGAATTGGGTCTCGAATGGTTAGAAGAGGCCCTTTGGGAATGCCCCAACATTACCAACAATGACGTGCATACTATTACCGAATTGATGGGAGTGGTTTTAAAGAACAATTTTGTGTTCTTTTCAGGTGAATATTTCCATCAAGTGACAGGTGTGTCAATGGGGGCGAACTGTGCACCTACCTATGCTGACATTATTATGTTCATTTGGGAAAAGAAATTCATCCTGGATAGCCCCTTTTCAAAATCTTGGAATTTCTATTGTAGATTCCTTGATGATGTTTGTATTTTTTGGACGGGACCCGTGGATGACATAGGGAAATTTATTCAATACATACATACCACCACCAATTTTTTAAAGTTTACACATCACATTTCCCAACATAGTGTAAATTATTTGGATGTGACACTTACCATGGTTGATGGTGGGTTCAAATCTAGCATCTATCGTAAACCCACATTTTCCAATGGTTATTTACACTATCAGAGTTCCCACCCCAATTTTCAAAAAAGGGGGATACTTAAGGGGCAATACGTCCATATTTCCAGGATGACTTCTCTAGATGTAGATTTTCAGCAGGAATGTGGTATACTACAACATCTATTTTTGGAAAGGGGTTACCCTGCATCACTGATCAAGACTGTTGAAGAAGAGGTTACTATGGCAAGGTCATCTAGATTTGCTCCTATATTGGGTAGGTCTGGTGTCAACACCGTAGATGGTTCTACCTCTAACAAAACTGACCAGTTTGCAAGTAGTTTCACCTTTATTACCCAGTTTAGTGGAAACGCCTCCCACATAAGAAACATTGTGGAAAATGAATGGGGCATGTTTAAGGAGTTGACTGACCTAGACACCTTTAAGGACAGGGACGTTAAAACTGTGTTTAGGAGGGGTATAAATATTAAAAAAACCCTAGAACAACAAGATGCTTCCATCTTGCACTCCAGACCTAATTTAGGGGTTTTTAAGTGTGGTCATTGTTCCTCCTGTAAGTACATGTTTCAAGCCAGTCATGTGTTTCTGGAAAGCAGAGGTAGGGATATCAAGGCAAGGGGTCATTACAACTGCAAGACAGGTGGTTTGGTTTACCTGGCCATATGCCAACAATGTCCAGCGTTTTACGTTGGCAAAACCGAAAGGTTACTTTCTAGGCGCATATATGAGCACATTTACGACATTTCTAAGTGCAAAAACACCAGTGCCTTGTATAAACATACCACCATATGCGAAGATGCCAAGTTCTTGTTTTTTGTTTTGGAGGTAGTTCCAAAGGACATCGGGGGGGACCATGGGAGGCACGCCTTGCCCATAAGGAAACATATTGGCAGATATTGTTGGAGGCTAACAGATCCCCTGGTTTAAATGAATCCATTTTGATTGTTCCGTATTTAAAAATTAAGGCACAATACATTTAGGTAAATTGTGCATAAGTTGTTTTTATTATTTTCATTATTTACTATTGTTAATTGTATAAGTAAATTAATATTGTTATGTGTTTTATTGAATTCTACAAGTTACATCCAAAAATGTTTTATTTAATTTATAATTAATTTTTTGTATTTGTGGTTTATATGGTCTAGGACGCAATATTAATATTTTAATTCATTTTTGGTAACATATATTTGTTAGAAAATGTTTTTTAAGTAAGTCCTTTTGACTTAATATATTTTAAAATTGATTCATTAATTAATCAATTAGTGTCTTTGTAAAAGTATTTAAATTGGTTGAATGCAGGAAATTGTTGTATCTGATGAAGTCTTTCCAATAGACGAAAACGTGTGTGGAGCTTATTGCTGGAGTCTTTTTGACACGTTAATAAAACATTTGTGGATTATTCTGCCTGATTGTGAGCTGTTTTTGCCCAAGCTACTGGACTGGTGTGGCTGCCTTTTGTTGAGGTTCGTTTTTTTGCAGCGTTTGTTTTTGGGTTGTGTTATTCATTTTTAAGCACTCTTTTATACATGAATGTGGGATACTATCAAATACATTTTTGTAGTCCGTCCATGCCATACTTAGATTCTTCCCCTTTTTACAGTTCTTCATTATGACTTTATTTAGCAACAGATGATGATCCTTAGTTCTATATGACTTTCTTTTATTACCTTTTTGTTCTTTTGCTATGACTGAATTTTCTTCTAAATGACTACAAACTCTGTCAGCATTAATTCTGGTGTATAGTTTATACGTCATCGGAAGGCAAGTTATTGGTCTATAATTTTTAAGATAACTTGCAGGTTCACTCTTAAGTAGGAGCATTGTTTTTCCTATTGTTAAGCAGGTTGATGTCTGTTCGGGGTGCACAAATAAATAGCTCTTTTAATAGTTTTTTTACTCCAGTGGGGTGTCAGGTTTGATCTTTACTTCAAACAAGATGGATGTATGGTCTGACCTTAACAGGAAAGGCACCACACAGGGGGTAGTGTAGTCACCCACCCCTGTTGGTGAGCACTAGGCTAAGGACATTTGAGCCCCTTGTGGGGGTGTGGGATAACTGTTCCGGGGCATCTGAATTAACAAAGCCCAGGAACCTCATAGTGACTGTGTTTGTGCTTGTGCAAGTTGCCAGGTCGATGGAAGGATAGTTGAAATCTCGCACATCCAAGGTGTTTGGCTGTATGTTGAATGACTCTAGCAAGTCCAGGTAGGCGGTGTGCTTCTTCTGGTTCATGGTTTGGGACTGTAGCTAGCGATGATGTGGAAGGGTATTTTTCCTGTAGTTAATTGGACCTGGAGTAGCTCAAGAGAGTCATATTGTTTCACCAGTCTCAAGGTGAATTTGGATTTAATGAAGAAGGATACACCTCCATCTTTGGTTCTTTCATGCTTGTTTTGGGGTATGAATGTGTGAAAGGCATTGTAGCCTTGTATGGCCAGGGTGCTCTCAGCGGCCTTGAAACAAGAGTCTGTGACTAAACAAATGTTAGCATCTTCCAAGGTGAAGAGTGCTTCCAGGGTGTGCGGTTTGCTGTTTAAGCTCCTAGCATTAAGCAGCATGACCTTGATTTTGTCTTTAGTGAATTTCTTTACATCAGAAGTTTTGTTGTTCGGACATTGCCTAAAAAACGCACTATGGGGAAGGCAAGCATCTTTGCCAGTATCTGAAACCCTTGAGGAGACAGGTGAAGAACAACTCTGGCAAAGTAGCATTGACTGTCGACCATGTCTTCCCAGGCTGACAGATACTGGATCCCCCTGGAGTGACACCAGAAGCTAAGCCAATTATTGAAATCAATCATTTTTTGTCTGTATTATGGCATCATCCTCAGTGAAAGTAGAATGCTGCTTAGGGCGAGGGGCATACTTGCCTGGGGCATATAATCTGAGAGTTGAGTCATGTCTTTCTTCATACAGTCCAGAGAGGTACGTCTCAGGTCATTCACACCAACATGTACTATGACAGAGTCATAGTGGTAATTGTTGCTGAGTGACTTGAGTGTGTGTGTAATTTGACAGATCCTGGTACCTGACAGGCAGCTGACCGTGACCTTCTCCTTGTTCAGCCTGGTGAGAAGGACATCTATGTGTCCCACTATTGAGTCACCTATAACCAGAACATTTGGATTTGAGGTGTTTTGTCTTAGGAGCTTAATTGTTGAGACACTGATATGTATGTTATGTGTGCTGGTGGATTCTGTTCATGTACCAGTATGTGTATGTTGTTTGTGGTTTGAAGGTCTCTTGTGTTTTGTTAGGCTATTAGTGAGTACCTCCATGTATGTGGGTTTATGCATATTGACCTTCTTTTGCATGAGAGGGAAGGTGTGTGTGCTGACAACCTGTTGTATGTCTTATTTGTTGTTATGTGAGAGCATAGATTCTAATTTCATGGTATAGTTACATCTCTCACATACTGTATTTGTTTGCTTTATGAGCAAGTGGTTGTCAGTATACATGCAACAATTGCTACATTGCCTCAGGATGCCTATGTCAATCAGGTTGGCTGCAGAAATGGTGGGAAACTGTCTGCCCATTATGGCAGGTACATATTGTATGGACTAGTGGGGATGGATTAGATGGATCAGGATTAGCTTGTCCGACTAACAAGGCGTGGCTATTCTGTGAAAGGCTAAGGGTGGAAGACTGTGTGAATGCCTCAGAATGCGCAACTGAGTTGCTCTCTGGGTAACAATGTGCTACTGTGTTGCACACAGAGAGGAATTGGAGCTAAGGAGGGTTCTCTAGCAGATATCAAGGGAAAATTGTTGTTTCTAAGCATTTGCATCTATACACTGCAGCGCTAAACCCTGTTGCATGGTGCACAGCTATGCACAAATGTGGTGCTTAAATACAAGTGAAGTTAAACAGTTTTAACAAAACTAGCCAATGGGAGAGCCCAAAACTGAGCCTTATTCCAGCACTCCCCAACTCAGATGGGTCCTTGGCTGCACACTTCTGCCACAAGGGTGCAGCAGGTCCTTCTTAATGTAGGATGGCTGGTTTTAGTGCTCAGTTTATGCCAAACAGCCTAGATTCAGCAGATCTTAATCTAGCCTATGCTAGGAAATACAGAAGTACTAGAATTTTAAAGTGCAGAAAAAAAACAGTCACAGCAGCAACAATAGCAAGAAATGAAACAGCAATTAAGCAAAATACAATTGAAAAAAGTTCAATGGAAGCTTAAAATATACTTATGTTTTGTTGATCACAGAGGATGCCTTGGATTTAGTTCAGATTCAAACCAGGTCTCTGGCTAAGTCGCCAAACTCGGAGCAGCTCCACCAAACTAAGCTGCACAAACATTGATAGAAAACAATAAAACATATTAATATTTTTCATTTTCATGCATTATACATTACATATGTTTTCTTTCTTTTTAATAATCATTCACTCTAGCATTATATAAATTGCTTGATTGAGTTGTTTATTTATTTATTTATTGGCATTTGATGACCGTGAAAGTATGACTGTGTCAAAACCTATTTTCAGTGGAGGCCCGGGGAGAAAAGCTCCAGTAATGTTTAATAATAACATTTAACACAGTAAAATATTATACACACACACACACACACACATATATATATATATATATATATATATATATATATATATATATATATAAGGACGACGTATGTAGAATTGCAAAATTATTATACTTTGTACTTGAGTTACAATGGAGGTGCTGACATAGCACTTACAGTAAGAGTTGTGACCTGTTTAACAAACTATAAATGAAAGACATATGTAAAACTACATTCACTCTTAGATTATAAACAGATTCAAGAATAAGTAATGTAAAAACATTTAATAGCAAATGGAGACGGTGAAGGTGGTTTATATTGAAGGGCATTAATAATGGTAATGAGGTGGAGGGTGAGAGGAGAACGTAAGGATAAGAACTTGGCTGTTTGAGAGATGAGTTAAGGAATAAGTCAGCAGGAAGGTAGGAGAAATGGGGTAAAAGGGAGTTTTAAGATAAGAGGTAGTGGGAGATAAGACGTATGTAGGAGGTAGTTGGAGTGAGTGAGCAAAAAGAAAAAGAGTAAAAAAAAGAAAAGGGGTTGAGTTCAGGCCTTCCATTAAACCTCACTCCTCCTGAGCATACATTGTTCCCATAAATTCCTTCATTTCTATGTAAGTTATGCCTTCTCTTTTCTAATTATCTCACCTCCATTTCTTTTATCTCCTTTACAATATTCAGTACTTCAGTTACAGTTGCTTTCGACTTTAATTTTCATTTTCCAGCAATGGTTCAATAGAATCAAATTCAGTAAGACCTGAATGTCTATGTAATTCAGATCCTGTGTACCAGTTCAAAAGAATCATGTCCTTAGTTACAGCCATTTGATCCCACAACATTTCTGACAGAGTACTATGTAGAGAATTTTTTAAATCTGCCTCATTACACTCCCAAAAACATATTCCTAGGTACCTTTCTCTCTTTTCAATTACATCTCCAGTATTTGCTATCTACCTGAGGAAAATTTTGAAGTCTGCTTAAAGTATACAATACCTATCTAAACAATCCCAAGCAAAATTTCTAAACCTGCTGGACTTTGTTGTATAGTTGGGAGCTTTACAGGTGTCCTCCCATTGTTTCTTTGTAAACTGCCTTTCCAGTCACCCTTCCCAACATTTTCTAGCCTCCATTGATTGATTCTTATAGTTACCATGCAATATTTTATATGCCCTACTAATTATCCTTTTTAACAGCATCTTTTGGTCTAGAATTTCCTAAATACTTTACCAGAACTGGTCTTTCACTCAGCAATCCTCTATCCCTATCCCTTTCTCTTTGCTTATACTCTGATATCAATCCATGGTATGAAAGGCAGTCTTAACCTGAAGTCCAAAGTTCTACTTGTCCTTGTCCTATTCCTTTGCCAGTTTTCTCCTGTAAATTCAAACTCCTCTTGCCTAATTTTTAGACCCCTACACTTGCAGTCACCCCTATTGGCAAAATCTCCTTTCCTCCATTCCCAAGTGTTGGTTTTGTTCTTAGAATACTTCCTGCTACTTTATGAATATATTTTGTATAGTTTTTGTTATTCTTCTTAAGGATCTACATCTGCAATCTTTCTCTCCCCTTGTTCATCAAAGATCACTGCTTCATCATCCTTTTCCACTTTGATTAATTACTTTCTGCTTGTGTTATATATATGTGCCTTAACTGCACAGCTCTTAAGTACCTATTCAACTCAGGTAATTCAAAATCACTTTGTTCTATGGGAAAGATCAGCTTATCCTCTTAACTCTTGCTCTCTTCCCCTCCCAAATAAATTTCTTCAAGTCATTACTAATTATCCTCCATGACTTTTCCTCTGGTTGATAAACATACCTGACCTGCATGTAAAACAAAATGACCTAAAAACATTTTCACTGCGTGTATCTAACTATCCGTATCCATAAACAAGAGATTTCAGATCCTCACTGTTTGTATTTTCTTTTGTTTAGTGTCTTCCTACATAACCTTAGCTGCCATAACAGAATAATTTTAACCCATACACCTAAATAGTTCATCTTATCATGTCCAGATGAATAAATGTACTGCTGAACCAATTTGTATATGGGTACATAGTTTATTGTTATTAGACTTTATTTTATCTTCGGGGTGGCCGTGGTGTTGCAGCGGTTAGCTTTGCCACCTCAGAGCAAGAGATTTTCAGGTTTGATCCTCGGCTGAGGTGCCTTCTGTGTGGAACCTGCATGTCCTCCCTGTGGTCTTGTGGGTTTCCTCCAGGCGCTCCGGTTTCCTCCCACATCCTAAAGACATGCTGTAGGTTGATTGGATACTCTAAATTGGCCCTAGGCGTGAGTGCATGCGTGTGTGTGTGCCTTCCGTGGAAGGTTGGGTACCGGGCTAGCAACTCGACACCATAAAACTATACTGCCAATCATGAGTGGACAGGTGATCAGCTGTGGTGACCCTAACTGGGAAAATCCAGAAGAAGAAAAAGACTTTATTTTATCTTCATTAATTTTATATTCTGAAAGGAGTTAAAACTATCGAAAAATGTTCCCCTACACTGAAATGTCCTTTTCTGGATTTATTAAGTACAAAATAATATCATCTGCAAATAAAGATAACTTTTCTTGATTACCATACCAGTTATATCATTTAATTTCTGAGTCCCTTATTTTCTTTGCTAATGGTTCTAAATATAAAGCAAATAACAAGAAAATAAAATACTCCTGCCTGATTCCTGTGTTCAAACTCTGCTTGTCAAAGAGGAACCCTCCCACTTTAATTCTTGCCTCTGACCTTTCATATATCCTTCTAATTAGTCCTATTATTTTATCAGGGAATGGAAATGCTTCCATAGCCCTACTATTAATTTGTATTTTGCTCAGACATTACCATGGGATATAATATTTGATTTTAAGCAGTTACTTACAAAAAAACAGAAAAATGTAACTTGGATGCATTGCTACATTTTCTTGCTGTATTATGGACAGACTGTGTAGCTTGAAAACTAAATTGACTCCAATGCCACAGAATGTGAGAACTCAAAAAAAACAAAAAAACAAGTAAAAACATTTTGATAAACTGCTAAATCTGTGACCATTGAAGCTGTGAGTTTCAGATTTAAAAATGATTTCTTACACAAGTCACCTTTGGTAATTCTAGGGCAATTTAGAAATCCCAGAAAGTGGAGCATGTAAATTTTGTTACATGTGAAGACTTCTACAGCCAATCTAATATATAATTAAAGAGGGTCGTGGCTGAAAATTGTCCCTGAACCAGTTCACTTACATGGTTACCAAAGCAAATAAATAAACCAAAGAATGTAACAATCATTTCCACATTCCACATATTTCTAGATGATTCTATAACTTCTGAGACAACTGAGTGATTCTGCTTCGTTCCATAGCTAATAATTTGCAGATTAGAAATTACTCTGATATAACATTTCCAGGAAAATAAGCAGAGATTGGTTTGAAATGGCTTATAAGAAATGAAAATCTGAATGTAATGTTGTTGGATAAGGTAAGGAAGTACAACTACTCCTGTTTAATAAAAGACATGGGTGCTTGAGTACAAAACTGTGGCTAGGTCTGTTGAATGTCCAGGGCAATGGCCTCATTTGCTCTTTCCATAGTTTGAAGTTGAGAAGTTGATGACAAAAAATGCCCTTATTCACAGCTGAGGACCCCCAAAAAAGGGGAAAAAGGTCTCACAGTTACTAACTCTGAAAAAAAAAAAGATATTCGGGCTAGGTAAATAGGTATTATGTATCTGTGTAGATAACAGTGCTTGTTAAACTGTGCCAAACACTTTTGCTGAATTTGTAGTTCTTAACATATAATCATTAACTGACTGACGTTTAAACAGCCATGATTTATGATCACTGCTGCTTAAATTATTGATAATACTATCTGCAGTGACTGACTGCCACCTCTTCTGCTGTACTGATTGTGCCCTTTAACAGCTTGCACCCAAGGTGTCTGACTCTTTCAACCCACCCTTTCTATGGCTTTGCGTGAGCTAGAAGTTCCATCTGCTCTACATTGGCACTGTTTCTAATGGGTTAATCATTAAACTTTCTTGTGATAAAGGGAAGCTTCAATCAAGTGTCTCATTCTGGGTACCCATAGTATTTCAGAAGTAAACCTTTAGTTTAATTCATGGCAATCATATGCTTATCCATTTAAGTTTTTATTTTTTTTTTGAAATTTTCACTGAATGGTATAGAGCTTAAAAACCTGCTCTCATTCTCTGATCATCCTCCTCCCACTATCAAACCTTGTCCCTTCTTACCATAATGATGCTAGGAAGTACTTTTGACCTATTTCACTGGTGATTATATATATTTTTATGACAAAATAATGTTCATACCAAATCAAGCTCAGCCACATCACCCAGTACCAGTAGGAAACTAACAATGTCCCCTGCTAAGTAAGTTTTACCCATATATTCCATTTGTAAATTTTTGATCACCCATCAGTCTTCTAAACAGGTTTTAAAGGTTGCTAGGGAATTACTCTGCTTGATATACAAGGACATCCTACTCCACAGACGAGGAATATGTTGGGCTAGTTATCTCTGGTGCCATTTGGTGTTGTTGACATGGTAGTTTAGGTTAAGGTCCCGAGAGGAAGTGTTTACTTCATTATTGGTTCTATGCAGGGGAAATAGTTCAAAGAGTACTGGGTCATTCATAACATGGAAAGCTAAGCACTGCTCAGGAGTGATCCAAAAATTCTTGCAGTCTCATAACTGCTCGTTGCATCTTTTATTTTGCTGTAAATGCAAATACAGGGATGCATACTCCCATAGTGCACCCTGCATATTATTCAACCTAGGGATAAAAAGAAAAATAACATTTAGATCATGTTAATTCAAGCTGGTTGACTGCTCAGGTTAGAAAAAAATGTACTGTTATATGTATGTAGAATCAGATTGTTCCTCAAGTCAGTGTACTCCTGGAACTCCTCTCCCTTTCATGCAGCCAGAAGTATTAGATTTGTGCACCCGTCTCCACAAAACACAGCTACCTTTGCATGCTTCTGTTGTGTATATCATGATGTGTAGTTAAAGACAATTCTTGTTAACAAAAATTAGTTTTTAAAATTCTTTAACTTGGCAACAAGCACAGATCACTTTGGACAATAATCTTCTTTGCTGGCTTGGTGCACCATTTTATTTCAAGTATGTGTTTGAATGTGGATCAGTTATAGTCATGGAACCGATTAAAATTCTACCCTTTGAAAAATGACTGTGTAGACTGTAGCTTACACTGTGCCATACCTCTCAACCTCTTAACTCAAAAAATCTGGACAAAGCATAAACTAATGGGGGGAGGGGGGCAAAGGCCCAAAAATAGGGATAGATTTTAACTGTTGTTCTTATAAACTTAAAAAGTTGCTAGAATAATGGAATTTGTATTAGCATGCATTTTTCTGAAGGATATGAAGTCTGAAACTCAAATGTATGTCAATATTTGATCATTATTTAGTGACTTCAATCCTCTGTAGTTTGCCAGAAAAACAAAGATTTTATGAGGAACAGACAAAATATTTGGGGCAAAAATCTGGACATTTGCAAAAATCTGTACATTTGAGAGGTATGCAATATGCTTACCTGGCTAAATCCAGGCTCAGGATGTGAATGCTGTGCACAATATGTGGCTTAACTTTATTAATTTCATCATTTTGCTCACAATGTAGCTATGGGTATGCCATGCTCTTCTGTATTGCTTCCAGCCACACTTTAAATAATACCTGCATGTATGTCTTCATTGACTATATATTAATGAGAGACAGTTTCCCAGTGGGCGAGTACATCAAATCTCTGTAGGGCTTGTAACAGTGATCATACAACACTCCAAGTACTGGAGTTTTGTTCCTTCCCTACTGTTGTGTGATTGCAGAGTTACTATATATAAAGTTGCAAGGGTGTGAAGGATGCAAATTCCCACATGGGGTGTGCAGAGAAAAAATGTCATATTTATCTTTGAACCCTTTCCTAACACCATAGCACACAAACATTAGTTAACTTCCATCCAGGCATGCTTCATTGCAATCTATGGGCTTTTTTTTTTAATCCTTAACTTCCGAGATTGAATATAGGCATTACCCACTTCCCAAATCTGGGGAATTGATCAACCTGCCCTTCTCAATCAGATGGCAGTTACAACTGAAACACTCTCAGCAAACTCTGTGGTACATCTCTATAGAAAAATATGAATGTCATTAAAAGAGGTAAATTACATCACTGTTATATAGCTGTGAAAAGGACAGCAGCAGTAATAAAAAAGGACATTACGAAAGCAACACAACAATCTTACAGCAAACTCAAGTTCACCATAAAAGGAGCAATGGTTGTAGTGATACTGGGCATTGAATAACCAGTAGCATCACACATATTTAGGACACACCTGGATAAAGCAAAACACCCCATTTCCTACAAATAACAATATTAAGCAAAATCAATAATGTTGCCTTTATGTCCCATATCCCCTTCCCAGGTGGCATATCAAGGCTCATCATCAAATGTCTTCCACAAGTCATTAATTAACTCACATCTCATTTGCAACCTAAGCTTAACATCAGTTTCAGCCACCAGTTCAGAAAAGAATCAGCAAATGAGTCAGACCGATAACACAGAATCAGCTGCAGATTTACCTGTGCTTTGCTCAGCATAACATGGCCAAATCTGGTTCAGGAGTGGCTGACACTGAAAACTAATGTCACAGACATTGTCACCCTCAGTATGGATGAATGGTGAAATATCACTAACAAGCAAACCTAGTCTGTCTTTCAGCACAGAACGTCACACCATTGACCTGTACTGTGCAGGGCTTATAGTTCTTTTCATCTGTAAAAGCCTTCTGTCCCTTTCTAGGGGCAACATAAGTTAAATGAGAAAATGCCCCTTCAACTGCAGTAGCAGCAAATGATAGAAGAATGCTACAATCCAAAGGTGCAGTCACTTCCACTGGAGTAGCTTAAATCCGGTGTAGATCACTACCACATGGTGCTTGAGCAATACCTACTATCACAAGGTGCCAAGTAGGCTCAGAAACACTTGTATTAATAGCAGCACTAGACTGACCCTCCAGACTCCCCAAAGACACACCGCCAGTCTGCGATGAAACAAAGGGAACAGTTACCAAAGTCAGAGAGAAATAAAGAAGCTACAGAAACTATTTTAGGGTTAGGTTTAGAAAGAGAATGCACTACAAAAGCAATTTTCTGCATAATATTAGGAAAAACACAGCAAAAAATCACGATCATATTATGACATACTTTCCAACTCATCTTCAGTATTATCCGTAATGAATGCTTACAGGGCTTCTCCCACACTCTTCTCCACCCAAGACCATGGCTGTGTCCACCAGAGCTGTCCACTAGCAATCCTGGCTGGAAGAACATGTGCAAACTTTATTAGTACAAACTTCTTTATATATTTACACATCTCAATAAAATATTTGCATATCTTGTCACACATTAACACTCTACAATCCATATATGAGTAATTTAGGATGTTTGTACAACATAATGTAACCTGCTTTTTTTACATTTTGACACATTAATTACTTACTTTTATGTCTTTCATACTTCTTTTTAACACCCCATTCATTTGTACTACAGTATCTTTTGAATTTCTGTACAGTAAGTCCTATCTACCTGTCATATGCCTAATCCCAAATTATATTTTCATCCAGTGTTTAACAACCCAATGATTTTGCATATTCTATTTTCATATTTATTTATTTTGCCCTTAATTAACCATTAAACTTTTATTTATTTATTTCAGTTTGATAATAGAGTAAGTAGACCGGTCAACAGATCCTTTTCAGCCATGACCCAGGCAACATGGTGCAAGACACAAACAGAAAATTATACATAGACTAAAGAATACAGAAAGTTGTACATTATAGAGTGACAAAGGAGGGCTAATATATTTGTTTATGTACAGTTATAAATGAAAGTGATATTATTATTTACAGTATGTACAATTAAGGTAGGAATTCAGCCAGTGCTCATTCGTTAAAAGTACATCTTTACAAGAAAGATATGACTAGTTACCCACTTGAAAGACTGTATTTTGTTAACTGGGTAAGCCCACCAGGCACAAGTACCCCTTTTCAGAGGTGAACCAGGACTGCTGCCTGATTTAGTGACTTGCTGACAGCCAAACAACAGGAAAATCAAACCAATGACTACAGCATGAAGTTTATTAGCAACTTGCAACTTTCATCTTCTGCACTAAAATGTCAGACCTCAAGTTTAGAGTCTCTACAACAAATAATACTAACATCTACACATACATAAATAATTTGTAGCTTCTAAAATAACTGACTATAGTTTTGATGGACTCACTTCTTTTGGTTGAATGTTCAGACATATCAAATGTTTGTAAAGCCGGCACAAGCGATCAGATAGTCATATGATTGCAGAATGCTGGCATAGTTTAGTGGGAGGTCACAGTAAAGTTGGAATTGTGAGTTTGCCCTTTCTTGCTATTGTATGATCTCAGATTTGGTGTGTGTGTGTGTGTGTGTGTGTGTGTGTGTGTGTGTGTGTGTGTGTGTGTGTGTGTGTGTGTGTGTATTTGTGTATGTATGTATGTGTATATATATATATATATATATATATATATATATATATATATATATATATATATATATATATATATATATATATATATATATATATATATATATACACACACACACACACACACACACACACACACACACACACATATATATATATATATATATATATATATATATATATATATATATAGATGGGTCTCCTTTGTTTCATTGAAAGCTCATTTCACTGAATTTGAAATCACCCTGACCAAATCGCTGAAAGCTCAAATTACTGAAAACTCATTTTACCAAATCTCATTTCACTGTAGTGAAGTACTGGCACTCTGTAGAGTACTGTAAGGCAAGTAAAAGGTATATGCCCTTTTTCCCACTGTAGTGTGATATTGGAGTTAGTATATATAGTTAGGGGGTGAGAGGTGTTGTCCCCTACCTAGTTTTGTTTTATATTATATTTCACCGAAAGCTTCAAAACAATACATTTTAAACCACAGACGTGCATACTTATAACACCAATGACTAACTCTTTCCAGAAGACAATATATACCCAAACTATGTGGGGGCTACACCCCCACACCTCCAAATGTGGGGGGCTGTGCCCCCCAACTATATATACTAACTCCAGGATCGCACTACAGTATGTACATTATACAATATTCACTACTTCAGATATGGTTGGTTTAGGCTTTGATTTCCGTTTAATGGTAGTTGCCTTTTTTGGTGCCCACCAGAATTAAACTTAACAAGTCATTACTATGACTAGGCCATTCAGATCCCATATCCCAGCTCAAAAAAATAATTTCCTAAGGTACACACATTTACTAACCCAGAATTTCTGACAGAGTACTCCACGGGGAATCTTTAAAGTATGCCAACCCATTATACTCTCAAAACATATGTTTATAGGTTCATAGTTGTGTACTAGGGTAATTGCCCTGGAGTCTTTACAAGCCAAGCCCATAGAAGTGCCCTGGCATCGTGCCACCCGATGTTAGTTCCCAGTCCCTCTATCAAGAAGAGCCACTGGAGTGATCCCTGGGGTGAACTTTCTATTTCCCATCCACTCATCAAGATTTCTCTATGAAGAGGGACAGCGAGGTGCTCTGCTTGACATGTATGAGAACTCTATTCCAGAGCATGGGCAGTCTCTGGGTTATGAACCTGTCCCTCCAGCATGTCCTGTTGACTGTGGTAATGGGGTTGAGGTCTGTGGAGCGTGTGGTGTGGAGGGATTGGGATTTCTTTAGATGTAGCATTTCCAACAGAGCTGGGTCAGACATGGCTTTGTAAGTCAAGCAGAGATCACCTCTAAGTAGGTGATATGAGACAGAGAATAGCTGGAGTCTTTTGAGTCTGTCTATGTAGAACATGTGTTTAATGCCTAGCATTCTCTTTGTGAGGTACTTCTGTGGCCTCTCCAGCTGTTTCAGGTGTCTAGTGAGGTATATGCCAAATGGGGCATTATACTCTATGATTGGTCTAATGAGGGAAGAGTAGAGAGAGATGATGACCTCTTTCTTCCTCGATGCAAAACCCTTGGTAATGAGATGTGCCACATAGAAGGACTTTCTGACCATAGTAGCAATGTGGTGGTCGAAGGAGAGGTTGCTGTCAACCTGCGTCCCCAGATCTCTTATAATGCCTTCAGTGTTCAGTGGGCTCCCATCGATGTGATAATTAGTGGGATCTGAGTTTCTACTAAAGGGGATGAAGACTCATTTTTTGGCATTAAGCTTAAGGCCATGGTTTCAACGCCAGTCATTGGTCTCAGTGAGGCCTTTCTGTAGGATGTCTGCATCACTTGAGGAGTTAATGGCTCCCAGCTTGCAGTCGTCTGCGAACTTGGTCAGCCAAAGTCCCTTTGTGTTGACCTGGACTTCTGAGAAGTAGATGCTGAACAGGAGAAGTCCCAGGACTGATCCCTGTGGGACTCCACTCACAACTGGTCAGCAGTCTGACTTGGAGTCTGCTACTTTCACACTGTGTGCTCTATCTGTGAGCCAATTTGCAACCCACCTAGTGATATATGATATAGGGATTGATGCCTAGTCTGGTGAGTTTATCAATAATTCCTGAGTGAAGAATGGTATCAAAGGCCTTGGCCAGATCGAGGTAGGCTGTATGCACTGCCTTACCTTCATCCACAGCCCTGGTGACTGACTCAAAGAAGTCAACCACTTTGAGCAGGCATGATCTCCCTTTCACAAAGCCAAATTGCGTGGGGTCTACAGTTTGAAGATTTTCTATAACTTTGTTAATCAGGTCCATGATGATGCACTCCATAGCTTTACATATCAGACTCATCAGGCTAATGGGGTGATAATTCCCAGGGTCTGTAGTCGCTCCTCCTTTATGGAGAGGGATGACTGTAGCAGTGCACCATTCGGTAGGGACAAAGACTGATGTGAGGCTGTGACTGAACAGGCACACAGATTTAGTGCCAGTTCAGTTTGCAGTTCATGTTGAACACACCCAGGGATATTATTGGGTCCCATGGAAGCTGTATTATTTTCCTTGGACAATGCAGCTTTAACCTGTCCTACAGTAATGCCGAGTGCCTGGCATTCTTCTGGTATTGTGATTGGTCCTTTGGGGGGGAGGGGTAAAGTTGGTACTGAATCTGTTGGCCAGTATGTTGGCAATATCTGTTGGCTCAGTATAGGAGGTACCATTGTGCAGTAACTCAGAGCAAATCTGGGTATTGCTGTGGAGATTTTTGATATAGCTATAGAATGCTTTGTGATTGTTTTGGTGTCTGCTGAAATTCTGCCTTCATAGCTGGCTTTAGAGGATTTGATGAGGGATCTCAACTTTTTGTTGAGGCTAATAAGCGAGTTTTTCCAGTCTTGGGACTCCACCTTTTTCTGCAACAGTTTCTTCCTTCTGTTGTAGAGTTTATTAATGGCAGGGGACCACCAGATTGGCTTCCTTTGTTTGGAGGAGAGCATCTTGGTTCTGTTGGGTATGGCTAGTTCCATGTATTTATGTGCATGTTGTACAGTGCATTAGTATATGATTCGACATTCATGCAGCTATTTTCCATTGGCATGGGTGCCATGACATTAGCCGCCTCTGTTTTTAGGATTCCAAAGTCAGCATTGGAGAAGTTTTTCAAGGCAGTTACCTTTGTGAGGGGTGTGGGTGAGATGTGGATTTCCATGGTGATTAGTTTATGGCTGGATCTGACCAGGGAGGGATTGACTATTGGTGTAGAGCAACAGTTACCCATGTTAGTAATAACCAGGTCAAGGATGTTGCTTCCTCTAGTGGGGGTCAGAATGAGCTGGTCCAGGGCATTGAAAATGATGAATTCCAGGAAGAATTGGGCCAGTGTATTGGTGCTTGAGTAGTTTTCCCAGTTGATGGAGGGGTAGTTGAAGTCTCCTAGTAAGAGTGTGTTGGGTTGGATCATGATAGATTCTATGGTTTTAGGAACATGGAGTGAGAGTCTAGGGTCATGGTTGGGGACCTATAGCAGGCTATGACCTGGATCACCGTCTTACCCAATGCTAGTTGTACCTGAAGTATCTCAGATGCGTTATGCTGGGCTACTAGTCTGGAGGTGTGCATATCCTTTATGAATATGGAGATATCATCACCTTTGGAGCTTTGGTCCATGTTTCAAGGCCGAAAGATGTGGAATGAGTTATAGCCTGCTAGTGCAGGGGTGTTTTATGCTGCTTTAAGCCAGGTCTCCGTTACAGCACAAATGTCGATGTTCTCCATTTTGAGGAGTGCTTCAAGTGAGTGCATCTTGAGATTTAGACTTCTAGCTTTGAGCAGCATGACCCTCAGACTGCATTTATTTATAAATGTTAAGGTGATAATTTGGTCTTTGGAAAACCACCTAAAAAAGGCACTATAGGGATGGCAAGAGTCTTAGCTAGTACCTGGAAACCCTGGGGTGACAGATGAAGGCCATCTCTGGCAAAGTATCAAGGTCTGTCAGTCATGTCATCCCAAGCAGACAGATACTGGATCCCCTTAGAATGACACCAGAAACTTAGCCAATTGTTGAAGTCAATCATTTTTTGTTTGTACTGCGGTATAATTCTGGGTGATGGTAGGATACTGCTCAGGGCTAGTGTCATACCTACCTGGGCCACATAATCTGAGAGCTCCACCATGTCTCTTTTCATGTAGTCCAGGGAGGTGCATCTTAGGTCATTCACACCCACATGGACAATGACAGAGTCATACTTGTACTTGTTGTGGACTGACCTGAGAATGTGTGTTATGTGTTGGATTCTGGCACCTGATAGACAACTGACTGTTACCATTTCCTTATTCAACCTAGTGAGTGGGACATCTGTGTGCCTCACTATTGAGTAACCTATGATTAGTGTATTGGACAAAGTGTTTAGCATTAGGGGCTTAGGTTGAGAGGCACACTGTGGAGGTGAGTTATGTGTCCTGTGGTTTGTGCTGTGTTGTGTTAGTTGAGTGTATTTCTGTCTTGGAGGTCTCTGCTACTCGGGTACATTTCTATTGAGAGCCTCCACAAAGGTGAATGTGTGGTTTGTGTTTTTATGTGAGAGCTGTGATAGTAGGTGTTATGGAGGGCTATGTGTTCCATGTGGCATGGTGCAGGTGTTGACCTTCTCCTCTTGACCAGCTAGTCCGGTCTTGGCTGGAGCGTGCATAGCTTCCAATTTGGTGATATAAGTGCATCTCTCACAAGTCTGAGTGTTGGGAGGTAAGAGGAGAGGGTTGTCTGTGTACATGAGGTAGTTGCTACACTGCCTCAGAATGTCCAAGTGCACCAGGTTTATAGTAGAAAGCACAGGGAACTGCCCTTTAATCATGCCATGTGGGTGGTCATAACTACTAAGCACTGGAGCTATTTCCATGAAGAACAACTAGTGCTGATGGCACTTAGGTGTGCTACAATAATTGGTTCAAAAACCTGTTGAAGCGCAAAGCAATTAGGCTATCTGAAGTGTAAGAGACAGAGATAACTAGCAAGATCTAAGGAAAAAACTGAAGAGCAGACTTTCTGACACCAATAATAGTTTACCTTTCAAACCAGAAAGTTGAAAGGCATGGAAAAACTGCCCAAATGGCCAATAAACTACAATTTCTGGGCCAGAAACAACTCCTCTTGTGGTAGATAGGCTACCTAGTGCTTAACATTCTCACTGATAAGCTAGAAGGCTTCCCTCCAACACAGAAAGGCTTGGGGGGCTCAGAAGCTTACAAACAGTTCTGGATACAGCAAATCTGTATCTGGACTAGACTAGTTACAGGAAAGGCAGGAAACAAGCTTAGAACTTTTTTTTTAACAAAAAAGCAGCTAAAGCAGCAGTAAAAACAAGTCAAATGTAGTGCAAGCACACGTGAGTATGTAGCAATATTAAAGCAAATACAGTTTAAATAAATGCAATTAAATTAAAAAAATGACTAAAAACAAGTGCAGAAAGCTGTAAATCAGGAAAAATCAAGATGGAGGCACTTAGAGTGTCAGAAAACAATGCCAGCAAATATATAAATAATTCAGTCAAGCAAAAATTAAGACAGCGCAGAACTCTGAACAGTTAAAAAGTGCCAAAAAATATACTTATTAGCTCTATATTTCCAGACTGTTTGACAAGCACGCTCAGTCAGAACACAAACAGATTCTAGCAATGGTAGATTCCAGCAAAGTGTTTTTTTTTTTTTTTTAGTAAAGTGGAAAGGGAGAAAGGAGGAACAGAAGATAATTCAAGGTTAAGAATCTAAGTGGGTTGGCCTTCTCAAATGTTCTCTTTGTATTATGTAGAATGAGCTAATGACACTAGACTGGGAGGAGTGTCCCAGATCAAATTTACAGTAGGGGTGGGCAACTGCAAAGCCACCAACTATACTACAGCTACTAGCTACACTACACACAGATTAAAGTAGAGTCATCAGCATATTGGATACATGTTGCATCTGGGATGACAGTATAGAGGTCGTTAATAAAGATTGAAAATAGAAGGGGACCTAAAATAGAGTCCTGGGGAACTCCAAGGGTGACAAGTAGCAGGGCAGATAATTTATTCTGCCACAGGACAGCATGTGTCTACCACTCAGATAGGAACAGAACCATTGAATAACATGGTTCTCTAGGGATATGGTTTTCAGAGTATGTATGAGTAGTTGGTGGTTAACCATATCAAAGGCCTTGGACAGGTCAAGAAAGAGGGCTGATGATAGTTTACTGCTATTTCTGTTAAGGTTTATGGTGTTAGAGAAAGAAAAGAGAGCAGAGTTGGTACTGTGATATGGCATGAAGCATTGCTGAGAGTTAGCCAATAAATTGTTTTGAATGAGATAGTGCAAAAGTTGTTTATGGATGCACTTCTCTATTATTTTGGCCAGTGGGGAGAGAATGGCAATGGTTCTACAGTTGGACAGCTATGTAGAGCTGCCACCTTTATGGAGCGGTATAACATGAGATGTTTTCCTGATAGAGGGGATGGAGTTTTCTGTTAGGGTTCTATTGATCAAAATGGAGACCGGGAATGCTATGGCATCTGCAGCTTTTTGTAGGTATTCTGCAGGGAGGAGGTCTGCAGCTAGGGTGTAGGTTTTAATTTGTTAATAAGGGATCTGATAAGTGAGGTAGTGACTGGTTGGAAGCTAAAGGAGAATTGGGTAGAAGGTATAGCTGTGAGGGAATTAGAGCAAATGGGAGTTAATTGACTGGCAAGGGTCTGTACAGTCTTGGTGAAAAAACTATTAAAGGTATTAGCAATGTCTTCTGGGGGGGTTTGGGTAGAAGATGACGGCGTTGGAGTAGTAGTTTGACCTGGATGAAGAAATCTGTTTAGACCTGCCCAAAACTTTTGAAGTTTGTTTTGGTGTTTTTGTTGAAGATTATAGTAGTATTTTTTTTGTCTAGTAGAATGGATTTTTTGAGTCATTCCTAAGCTGATGAAATTTCAGCTGGTCTAGGGGAGCTTTAGTTGTTCACCAGATGGTCCAGGCTTTATTTCTAAGTTAGATTTTTGTTCTGGTATCTTTTGTAAGCCATGGTGCAATTTTTGTTTTAGTTCTAATACTACGTGCAGGGGAATGACAGTCAAGGATGGTAAGGAATTTGGTATTAAAGTATGCAACAGCATCCTCCAGTGGCAGTTGTTTTATGGTTGCCCAGTTGCATAATTTAACCGCAGACAAATCAGTTATATGATGCACTCCTTGGCAGGAAATCAGAACAAACAAACAGATGCTTAACAAATGGAGAAAATTTCCAATTAATACCTTTCACATAGTGAAACTAGGTAAAAAAGCTTTACAAACAGTGTGACAGTAAAAACCTTACTTATCAGGCCCTGTAAGGCAATCAATTTTAGTACAATGGTGCAGATTAGTTTATAGCAATAAAATACACTAAAAGTATGCAGCAGACAATAAAAAATGCTATAAATGGCTATAATAAGCAATAACTAGTAAAAATAAGCAAAAAAAAAAACAAAAAAACAGGATACTTGTTATATATCACAGATCAGAGTTGTGGTCAGTGCCCCTCCTCCACTCAGCTCAGTGTGTATATCCTAGTTACTCCTTTCTTCCCTATCACACCTCCAACATTTGACATCTGTCTGAGGAAAAATTCATTAGAGTCTGCATGGGGTATAAAAATATCTATGTAAACACTTCCAAACAAAAATCCTAAATCTTCTGAACTTTGTTGCATATTTGCGAGCCATAAATATGGCATCCCATTGTTTCTTTGTTAATTGCTTATACAATCTCTCTTCCTAATCTTTTCTAACCTCCTATGATTGATTCCTATAGTTATCGTGCAATATTTTAAATGCCCTACTATTTATCCCTTTTTAACATCAGCTTCTGTTCTAGATTCAACTAAAAATTCTACCAGTGCAGGTATTTCACTTAGGATTCTCCTATTCCTTTCCCTTTGCCTATACTCAGATATCAACCTCTCATAGGGAAGGCAGTCCGTACACTACAGTCCAAATGCCTTCTTGGCCTCTTCCCATTTTACCCTCTTTTCCTCTCTAATTATTTGTTTCCAATACCTTGGTTACTTTTCCAGTTTCCTCCAGTGAATTCCAGCCGCCTTTTGCCTATTCCCTATACCCATAATTGCAGTCATCCCTGTCATCAGAATCTTCTTAGAATACATTATGCTACTTTATGAATATAGTATTCTATATAACTGTTGTTACTCTCCTTAAGAATCTGTATCTAAAATCCCACTTTCTCCTTATTTCTTGAATTTCACCCCTGCTTCATCATCAACCCTCTAAACTTTGAAATGTAGCTTTCTGCTTGTGCTACGTATAAGAGCCTTTATTGTATAGCTCTAAAATATCCCTTCAAATCAGGTAATCCTAAACCACCTTGTTCTGTTAGAACGATCAACTTAGACCACTTGACTATGACCTCTTCCCCTTCCAGATAAATTCTTTAACTTTTATTAATTACTATCCACAACTTCTCTTGTTGATAAAAATATGCCTGACCTGTATATAACACAAAAGGGACTTAAATATTTTACTTATTGTATCTTGCTATCCATGCCCATAGATATCAGCTTACAGTTTTTCAGTTTTTGTATTATCTTTTCTTTAGTCTCTTTTCATATATTCTTAGCTGCCATAACAGAATCCTTTTGACCTATACTCCTAAATACTTAATTTTATCATGTTCCCATAAATATGGGTATTGCTGAACACATTCATGTGTGAGTACATAGCTTACAGATATAGCTTTTGTTTTATATTCATTCATTTTACATCTCAAAAACCACATGAAACTCTCTCAGGATGTTCCACAACACAGTGATGCCCTTTTCTGGTTTTATCACCATCACTTTTCATACATTCATAGATTTATAGATTGTTACTAGGCTAATGACCCAGGGGGCCTTTCGAAACCTAGCCAAGTTTTCCAGAAAGAATAATGATGTCATGTATCGAAATAAGACACTGTGGTCCAGGCATTTATAAGCTACCTCTGTCCATAAGGGACATGGATACTAGGCCAGGTGCAAATTACCTATTCTCCATCCATTGGTCTAGGTTCTGCTTAAACTGGGTATAGACAAACTCAGCTTCACATGGATGGGAAGCCTGTTCCATAGGAAGGGCAGTCTCTGGGACACACACCTGTCTCTCCACCATGTTTTAAGTTACAGGTAAAATTCAGGTCCCTAGAACTTGTATTTCTGTTACTATTTGACTTACGAATATGCATGAGATTCATAAGTGTGGGGTTTACGGATGCCTTGTAATCCAGGCATTTATCACCCCTCAGTAATCTATAGGAGACTGAGTAGAGAGAAAGGACTTTAAGGTGTTCTGCATAAGACAGGTTTACTATATCTTGTTTTCTTTTTTAAGGAAACTCTGAGATCACTGTAGTTGCTTCATATGCCTGGTGAGTTACATACTGAAGTAAGTATTTACTGGCCTCATAAGGGCAGAGTGCAGAGGGATAATGACCTCTTTGGACTTATATGCCATACCCTTACTTATAATTTGTGCAGCATAAAAGGATTTCTTCACCACTGTGATCACGTGGTGATTGAAGATAAGGCTACTTTCTGCATGCATACTAAGATCCCTGACCACTGGGTCAACTCTTACGGGCATATTATTGACATGGTAATTAGCCAGGATGGTTGACTTCCCAAAAAGTACAATTATGCATTTCTTAGGATTGAGTTTAAGACCATGGCTTTGGCATCATTTGCTAGTCAGAGATAAGCCTTCTTGAAGAATGCTGGTATCTGCAGGAGATTCAGTGATAACGCCCAAATTGCAATCATCTGCAAACGTAGTCAGCCATAAACCTTGAGCATTTGCTTTCATTTCAGAGAAATAGATGCCAAAAAGGAGAAGACCCAGCACTAAATGCTGGGGATAAGTAAGTACTAGGCTAGTTGCCCTTGTTGGCCATTTTAAGCTTAGCCAATTTCTCTTTCAAATATGAAAATCAAACCCATACAATTCCCAAACTTTCTTGACTATCATACCAATTATATCCTTGAATTTCTAAGTCCTTTATTTTCTTTGCCAGTGCTTCTAAATATAACACAAATAACTAAGGGGGAAAAGGTCATTCTTCTCTGGTTCCTCAGTTCAGACACAACTTATCAGAAAGGAACCCCCCACTTTGATTTTTGCCTCCAGTTCCTCATATATCCTCATAATTAACCTTATTATTTTATCAGGGAATGTAAATGCTTCCATTGCCCTACTCATATAATCCCATTTTACTCAGTCAAATGCTTTCTCTGCATCATGACCCACCAGCAATAGTGGTATGTCTTACATTCTGCTTCCCTCTGGATCATTGTTGTTCTATTAATGTTGTGAAATGTTTGCCTTAACTTCACAAACCCACATCAATCCATATCTGTTACTTTTGGTATAACATTTGCCATTCTTTTAGCCATTATAGACATAAACACTTTATAATCATGGTCTAAAATTGAAATGGGCCTATAGGAAGCTGAATCTGATGGGTCTTTACCGTCTTTAAGTATTGCAGTCACCACAGCTTTTTCCAGAATGTTGGTGCCTCCCCTACTTTAAAAATACTGTTCAACAAAACCTTTCAGATCTTTATCACTTCTTTCCCTCCTAACTTCCAAACTCCTGCCAGAACACCATCTATTCCTAGAGACTTTCCTGCAGATTGGTTATACATCACTGTTTTATCTCATCTCCTCCTATTTTAACTATTAATTGTTGAGCCCATCTACCTCTAACCTTGCCATATTTAAATCTTCCATAAATATTTCTATTTGTGCTTTTTTTTTGTTTTTCTACATTTTTTTACTTTATACAAATTTTCATACAGTTTAAAAAATATCTGTATTTTTTCTTGTTATAGGCTCACTAAGTTTGGGAACAACCCTTTCTACTTTTGGTTGCCCAAGTCAATGTGCTAAAAGTTTTTGTGCTCTGGCGTTATTGTGAAAAAACAGTTGCTTAACAGCAATCATTCTAAACTCATGCATATTATCCAGATAGTCCTTTATTTTCTCTTTAGCACTCTGCAGTTGAGCCTCTTCTTGTTTTGTCAGATTTATCTTATTCTGCAATAGTTTAATCTTTTTCTTTTATTCCTACCCTGTTTTTAAACTCCAATTTAATTTACCCCACGTACTAGCAATAACCTCTGAATAACTTTCTATTTTCTCTAATAATTTTTGAATAATTTCCACTACCCGTTCCTTAAATTTGTCTTTTTAACAGGTAGGTGGGGAAGTCCCAGTGTCTCATTTTTTACTTCATTACCCTGCATTTTCATCTTAGTTATTATTGGCACTTGATCTGAAACAGTTACTGGCTATGTGTCAAAGCTCTCAATTAAATGCACATGTTCCTATGAAATATCACTTCTCTGTAGTCTAGCCCAGTTATTGTACCTTGGGGAATAATATTCACATTCTCTCTGAGTTCCTATTACTGAATTCACATCTTTCATAACAAATATTTTCAGAACTTCTTTAGAACTGTATCCTCTTTTGTTATATTTCCTTATAGGCCGCTCAGATACAACCTCACTATTGTAAATCAAATTCCTGTCCCCCTATAAGCAATATTCCCTGCTGAAAGCTGAATATTTCTCCAATCATTTTTAAGTTCCATAACAGCAATTCTAAGTGGAATATAAATACATGCCAGCATAATCCTCCTCCATTTCCAGTAGCTTCTTACCACAAATCTACAATTATTATATGTTTTGCTCTTTTATTACTATTGGAGATCCTCTAGCAGTTAGTAAAAGTGATTCTCTTTTCCTTTGTCCCTGATACCTTGCTGAATATCCATCCTGAAATCCTTTCTTTATCAAATTCACATGTTCACTTCTTTCCAAATGTGTCTCTTGTAGCATTGCACTCTGTATTTCTTAATATAATTCAATACTCTTTCCATTTTGTCTATACTTGCGAGACCATTCACATTCCAAGATAATATGGAAAGTGTCACCATTACGACAGCTTCTTTAGATGTCTATTTTAAGCTTTTGTGATACATGCACCCACTAATGTTTGACAGGTTGATCTTTTATATGGTTGTTTATTGCCCTCTCCATTTGAACCTATATCACATTTTACAAGATTTTTGTTTTAATGAAAATCCCTGGGAAAAAAACACACCCAGAACAACCTCATAAATTATTAATTTAGTAGAAATACATAAACTATGTACATCTTCAAATAAAGAAATGTAACCCTCCTAAGAGGAACAATTGTCCAAATACACAGCTGCACACACATACTAAGACACGTGATACTACTTACACTAATTGCTGTCTGTTCTTATTTTATCTTTATTCCCCTCCCATATGTGAAAAACAGCTTGCATGTTTACTTAAAATGTTAAATTTTAGCCTCCAAGAAACCAGTGCTCTGGCTTTTTATTGCCCTATAATCAGCTTCTTGCCATGAAAACATAAGAAAAAAGGTATCCTTCAGCTGCAGCCATCTAAACTTATGCTGAACATTTTATTGCTGAAGGACATCTGTTCATTACATTCAGTGTTCTCTAATTTTCTTGTGTCCCACTTGAAATTTGTTAATGGATTAAGCCAAGGGCCTTAATCCAGACATTCAGTTATGCAAAAGTAAGAGAAAACTTACCAGCTCTACATATATTATGATCTTTATACTTCTACATCCCAAACCCCATCTTAGCAACCCACAATCACAGTCTATTATCCTAAATATGCTTTTGTCCAGCATTTTGTTCTCTTTTTGCACTGTAATGCCTGCATTTCTTAATATTAAAAAGCAGAAAGAAAGAAAGAAAGAAAGAAAAAAGGCATATGTTTACTTTAGTATCTTTATCACATAAAACAATATCTGAAAATGCTTTAATATGTAAAAAAGAAGTTATGTACTCACCATAACATTTCATCTGTGTTGTCCATTTTCATTCTTCCTCAACAGTTGGGGTATGCATCCATCCCCAGATCTGATTCAGCCATTACTTTAGCTTGTGCCTACCAAATAGGTATTAAGCTTCTCCCTTACCCATAATGCACCAACCCCAACATACCTGTGATCTTGTTTGCTGTTTGACATAAAGTAGGAAGTACTACTATAAAATTCTTTACAGAATAAGTTATATGTGGAGATCAACATGAAGGACAATTGTGTCCTTATAAACTCTCATTCTTCCAGAAATCAATTGTGAAATAGTTGGGGGCTGGTGGGTGGGGAGTTGAGGAAGAATGAAAATGGACACCACAGATGGAATGTTATGGTGAGTACATAACTTCTTTATCTGATGTTGTCTATTTTCTTTCTATTTTCAACTGTTGGGACTGAGTCCCCAGCTACCTAAATTCCTGGGTGGACTCTAAGGAAGGATATTCCTGAACACAGTTGAGCCAAAGGCTGCTTTTCCCTTCGAGACCAGATCTAGTTTGTAATGAGTAATAAAGATATGAGGATTGGCCCAAGTTTTATCTGCACATTTGTTGTCCTTGGAAGTCCTAGGTAGGAACACAGAAGAAGTTGCCATGGACCTAGTTAAATGAGCTTCTAGACGGTTTGGTAAGAATAAACCCAATTTTTTGTAGATAAATTATATGCAGTCTGTTAGCCATCCAGTCAAAGTTACCTTTGCAATAGATTTTCCCAATTTAGAATCTGCAAATGACAGAAATAATTGGTCTGTATTTCTAATTTCTTTTTAATTCTATGTAGGTGAAAATTTAATTGTCTGTGGGCATCCAACAAATTTAACATATATTCACCTTTGCAAATTTAGGAAAGAAAATTGGCAGATTAATGGTGTGGTTAATACCGGATTCTGACACCACTTTAGGAAGGAAAGAAGCATTGGTATGTAATGTTACTCTGTCCTTATGAAAAATCAAGTAGGTAGGTTTAGAGGATAATGCTTGAAGTTCTGAAATTCGGGTCTATATTAAAATTGTGAAACCTCACTTATGCGAATACGGAAACATCAACACATATATAGCGAACCACAAAAACACCGAACGTTCTGAAGTGAGAAATTCGAAATGTCGAATCGTCATAGTTGGCCAACCCCACCACCTGCTAAGTACTACCTGTCCAAATAAAATAAATAATCTACACTTCACCCACATATCCCATATCCTACTCAAACATTCACTATACACAAATGTATCTAACTATAAACAAACAACACCCAACTACAGGAAAAGTATAAATTACACATACATTCAGCTATACAACTATATTACTATACATACACTTAACATAACCCTATTTCTAACCCTAAAGTGAAGGTTGCATATATTACTATGTATGCACTTACCTTAACCCTCACCATAACCCTAAGGTCCGTAACTATTGCACACTTATGTTAGGGAGCTATACCTGATAAGGGCCAACTATGACGATTTGACATTTCGAATTTCATGCTTCAGGATTTTCGGTGTTTCCGCAGTTCGATATATATGTGTTGACGTTTCCGTATTCGCATAAGTGAGGTTTCACGATTTTAATATAGACCCTGAAGTTCTTCTAGCAGAGGTAATGGCCACTAAAAATAGTCTTCCAGGTCAGGAATTTAAGATCACATGTAGCTGCTGGTTCAGAGGGAGAATAAATTAAGGCCTGCAGCACCAGATTTAAATCCCATGGTGGAGGAGGATCTTTATATGGAGGTCTCAGCAGGAGGACACCTCACAAAAAGGCTTAACAAAGCTTAGATAAAGCCAAGGAAGAATTCTTAAATCCAATATGAAAATTAGAGATTGTTGCTAACTGAACTCTAACTGTTGAGGAACTAGTTCCTTCATAAGATTGGTGCCAAAAATTCACTTTGTACAGGAACTGAGAAGGGGTCAATGTGTTTCTGCTGTGCTCAAAAAATGAAACTTTTCCATTTATTTCTGTAAGCTTTTCTTGTAGAAGCCTTATGGGAAGATAAAAGTATGTGACAGAGAGGGGAATAGAGCATTGGATGTCTGGCTATTAAAGGAATTGGAGAAACCATGCTGTTAGCTTGAGGTTTAAGATATCTGGATGAATCATGCCTGTTGGGTGAGACAGAAGATGTGGAATTGGATCCAGAATCCAAAGTGGGTAAAGTGGATGAGGCCAAAGGAAGGGGAAACAAATCTGTTGAGGCCAGTAAGGTATGTGTATGACTTTGCTCTCCAACCTGGCAGCTTTCTGCAGGAAATTTGGGGATCAAGGGAGTCAGAGGATAAGCATAGAGGAGACCAGGGAGCTAATCATGGAGTAGAGTGTCCCTCGGTGATTTCCCTGGAGGGGAATCAGGGAAAAGTAGCTGCTGCATTTGTTGTTTAGGGAAGAAGCAAAAAGATCACAGCAAGGCTGGCCCCAGCAACAGAAAATCATTTCTGTTACATTCATGTTGCCAGACCACTCATGAGGTAGTAGAATGGACCGGCTCAATTTGACTGCTATCATGCTGGACTTCCCTGTAATGTGTGTTGTTATGAGAAAGAGGTTGGATAAGATCACCCATTGCCACACTACGAGGTCTTCTAGACACAAGGCGTAAGACCTGGTTCCTCTATGTTTGTTGATGTACCAAACTATGGACATATTGTCTGCTTGAACTGCAATTGTCCTGAAAGGGAGAGAGTCTTGGAAGGCCTTGTAGAACCTCATCTAATCAAATCCACCACCAAAGGTATTTTTTGCATGCCTTAGTGATTCTTATTTGGGCTAACATTCGACGATAAAGAAAATAATCGACCATTGTGTTGCTAGCATCCATTGAAGAATTCTCATATGAAATATTGCTAGAGGAATTAAAATTATGGCAGCTGACATTGACCCCAAGGTCTGAAGAATCATCAGGGCTGAAATTTTGGTATTGTGAACTATTTTCCTGACCTGAAATCTGATAGTTTGCACTCTTGCTAGAGGAAGAGAAGCTGTCACTGATACTATGTTGAACATCACTCCTATAAATTCCCATGTTTGAGTCAGTTGTAACTGAGGTTTGTTGTAATTTATGGATATCCCTAGATGAGAACAAGTCTAGAGTATGTAATCTCCTGGTCTTATTAGAAAATGCCTGGTCAGGGCAATAATGAGCCAGTCTAAGTATGGAAACACTCAGAATCCCTCATGTCTCAAGTGAGCTGCTACCATTGCCATGCACTTGGTGAACACCCTGGGGACTGTGGTGAGGCCAAAGGGCAGTGCTCTGAACTGATAATGACTGGCTTCCAGATGAAAGCGCAAATACCTTCTGGATTGTCTGTTCATTTTTATGTGACAGTACCCATCCTGAAGGTCTGTCGAGCACATCCAGTTGTCCTTGCCCAAAAAGGGCAGAATGAATTGAACCATGATCATTTGAAACTTTGTGTGTCGAATTGAATTGTTTAAGTTGCTGAGTTCCAAAACTGGTCTCTAGTCCTCTGTTTTCTTTTGCACCAAAAAGAATATTGAGTAAGTGCTGGACTCTCTGTGGTCTGGGACATCTTGGACGACTCTTTTTTACTTTTTTTTCAATTTCTAATGCTGCTATTTTCCTCTGACTGGGGGGAACATCAGGACATTTGTTCACAGATGGAGGTGGAAGGGAAAAGGGAATTATATAACCCCTGGAGATAATCTTCTGCACCCAAGTATCTTTTGTTATATCTAGCCAGGCTCTCTAGTGCAGGGAAACTTGACCTCCAATTCCCCCCAGAGGAGGACAATCAGGCCTCTTTTCAGGAGTACTGATGTGGTCTAGCAGAGAAAAAAATCTCTGGACCCTTGGTTCTGCAGGTCTTCTCTACCATATGGGCATGGTCATCCATTTGAGCTCCCCCCTCTGCCCCTAGGGGAACTATCTCCACATGTATACTGGCAAGGAACCTGGGACGTCCTGAACCACATTTTTTGTCTACCCCATTGATTCCTAGAAAAAGATCTTTGAGAGGTCAAAAAATGTACACCCACTGCAGAGAGGATCTTTCTATCTTTTTCACACCTGGAGAGTGCTTCCTCCACTTTTGGGCCAAACAGCTAACTGCCGTCAAAGGGTGCATTGATGAATGAGGACTTGAAAGGCTTTGCAAAATCACAAGCACATCCAGGCATGCCTCCTAATAGAAATGCCTGAACCTGTTGCCCTTGAGGCACCTTCGGCTACATGTGAGATAAGTCTCATGGACAAATTTGAAATAGATTGAAGGGTATCCAACTGAGAGGTCACAGAAGACTGAGCCTTAGCAGTACTGGTTCCCAAAAGGGATTTTGAAAGTTCCTTGATCAAGTCTCTTTGTAGTCTAGTAAATTATGACAAATAGTTCAGCAACCTAAGGGCAAAGGTTGCTAAAGCATGCACACACTTCCCAAATCTGTCAATTGTTCTAGACTCCCTGTTAGGGGGATGGACATAGAAACTTTGCTCAGCAATTCCTTCTTGGTGTCCACCTCCATGACCATAGCATCCATGGGAACCACCTTACTCCAGAATTCCTTCCTGGTAGGTGGATCCAGAATCTGATGTGGCCTCTTAGGGACTGGCTCAAGTGAATCAGCTTCCTTCCATGCCCACCCAGAGATCAAATCAATGAATTCAATGGTGCATGGAGTAACCCAGGCGGTAGATGTGCCAGCTGCAAAGGCTTCCAGAAACATTGATTTCTCTGGTGAAGGGTTGCTGGAGGACCAACCACCTCTCTGCTTAAGGATCTCAAGAATGTCTTCAAATGAGATGTCTTCTGGAGGTGATCATGGGGACCCTTCTCCTTCATTGAAATCAGTATCCTCAATGATTGAGTCTTGCAGGGAGTCCAAGTGCCTCCTCTTGCACTCCCTCTACCTAGGGACTACCTCGGTGGGATGTTCTGGTGAATTATCAGAACAGAACGCAAAACCCTACTGGGTGGTCTGGGGCCTTGAGATGGCTGTCTCTGTGGCATAGAATGATAAGACTCTAAGCATAGAGACATCTGAGAATCAGATGGGGATCTGAGGGGGCTGGATCCATCTGTCCTGCTGGAGCAGAAAACACTCTGTTCACTACCTCAAAGGCAGATTGCTCTAGGGAGAAGGAACATAATGGATCTGAGAAGGCAGGCTTCTGGATCATTGCTTCCCTCTGCCCCAAGAGCAATCTCCCTGAGGCAGACGTTGGAGCTGAGCTGTCTAACCCTGAAACTCCAAGAGGCTTAGACAGCTCCAAAAACTTTGAAGTCAACTCCAGTGCCTCAGATCTGACAAGTATGCTTCAGCTCCAAGAGTAATTCAGATCAGAAGTTGTCAGAGTTGGTACATGCATATATTCGGATCCAAGCCAGATGGACCTGGAAGGTTCAGATCCAGGGACTCTGAAACAGCCAGTCAGATCAGAAAAGGAACAGCTAAAGGTGCTATGGTAGATGGACAGGCTTCCTGACCTGAGGGGGTATGAACTGGAAGAGCACCCATCTGTATCTGCACTGAGAGGAATCTCCTCATTATTCTGTCCATGTCTTCTTCAGTCAAATGCCTGTAAGAACAAGATGAGGCCAGGAATGGTGACCTGTAACAGAGTCTCTTCAAAAAAGAAGCGGGAACTCTGGAAGATACTGGGTCCAATGATGGTTAGTACCCTGTTTTAGGTAGGATCTTCTGATTTGAAGAGCTTTGATCCATAGATTTTTTTGGTTGGATCCAAAGGAGAGTGGATTGGAACTGGCTTTAGATCTGGCTTTGGCTTTTTTCTAGGTGGCTCTAAAGATGGAGCAGAAGGTCTCAGAGTTTTAGTCAAAGTCTCCTTAGATTTAGTCTTGGGGTATTGAGCCCCAGAAATGGATTCATCAAAGGATGAAGAAAGCAACCCTTCTAATATCAATTTATTCTTTCTGTCTACTACGGCTCTAGGGTTGAAGTTTTTGCATATCAAATAATTTTCTTGGAGATGAATAGGGCCCAAACAGTAAACACAAAGCATGGGCATCGGTAAGGGGCAATTTGTGCTCACACGTTTGGCATTTTCTAAAACAGAAGGCTCTTTATCAGACATACCGGCAACAAAGGGAAAGGAAAAAAAAAGATGAGCAAATAAAGGAAAAGGATACCAGCAATGATATCAAAGACTACACTAACGCGTAACAAATAGCAGAAAGAGAAAGAATAGTTACCAATGATAGTAGTAAAGTATTACACTAAGCGTAAAAAGGTAAGGGAGTAATACAATAATATTTAAGAGAGAAAAACTATGAAAAGAAAACATTTACCATTAGAAAATTTGAGAGCTCAGGCTGACCATGTCTTTTTGTGAAAAGCATCAAACGAGATCTGGGGTATGTTAGGGATCAGTGCAGTATGGGTAAGAGAGGAGCTCAAGAGCTTTTTGGTGGCCATGAGCTAAAGTAATGCCAACTCAGATCTGAGGATTGGATCTAAACCCAACAGCTGAAGATAAGAATAAAAATTGACAACATCAAATCATGTAATTTATATCACAAAAGGGTTAATAGAAATACTGTTAAGAACAGAAATTGTTTTACTTACAGCTATCTTTTCCTTCCTCATCCCTCTCCTTAGTGTCCTTCCAAACATTAATGACATGAAGTGGGGCAAAAGCTTTTCAGTCCCCCAGAAGTTTAACAAAGTCAACAAAAGTCCATTATTTCCACTTTTTCTTATGCAGCCATATTTCACAAATGTGACTGATGCTTTATAAGCTCACATTTATTCACTAATGTCTATGTTGCTGGTCTTACTGTTCATCTCCATCTCCCAACTCCAGACTCCAGTTCCATTGCAAGGTACTCACATTTCTTATAATCAGCTCCTGTGCTTTTTTTCTGTCTCTCTCAAGCATTTTCCTTTGGAACACAGGAAAAGGTTTCACTGGCATAGTCTCTCGCGTATGAGGTTTATTATCAGAAGAATGAGAAGCAGAGTCCCCTTTTGTTTGATGGCTCACTTTTTTGAACTAACTGTTGTATTTCCTCCTTAGCCTGTTCTGCATCAAAAAATGATGTTGATCCTTCAGGAAAAAAATATTCTGAAGATGGCTGGATATAGTAGCTTGAATCTCACATCTGCCTCTCAACATCCCCTGAAATAAATTAGCTTATCTTTTCTGCCCTGTGTACAGTGAGTAATCATTTTCAATAAACACTCTACTGTCTCCAACTTTTAAAACTTTGTCCTTGTGCCAGAGTTTTATCACATTCAACTCTTTCTGCTGGTTTGATTGCATCTTGGTTGCTTTCTCATGGTAAGGTTTGGAGCATATACACAATGTGCCCTTTCAATTAAGAAATCCTGCTGTGGAACACCAGTCCAGTTGCTTATTTGCACTTTAAAATTAATACAATCTGTTGCTTCCATTTTCTCTGGTACAACAGAAAATCTCATATTTTCCCTGTATACTTTGTCCTCTAATTCTACCATTTACTGACGCATCTGCTCTTGAGCACTCTCATACTCAGCCAGCCTTTTCTTCATTTTGACCTCTGATTTTTGCAGTTTTATCAGTTCATCTGAATATCTGTTTAAAGCTTCTTCCATTTTTTTTCAGCCTTTTGTTATTTGAGTTAATGACTCCTTCAGTGTTTCATTTATTTCAGTCAGCTCTGAGCACATTTGACTTATTTTTACCACTAGATTACTGGGAGCCATGTCTTGTACCAAAAACTGAAGCTTGAACTGCTTTTTACTGAACAGCTGCAGGATTCTCCTCATCAGGGTATTTTCTCTTTACCTTTTCAAGTTGATTTTCTTTCAGGCTCTCTTAATTTCTTATTTGCTAGCATCCAAACAGTGTACTTAGTAGCCAGTAACTGAATTTACTAAAAGTGGCAGAGTTCTTAGACCTTATCTTTCAGTTTCTTTTTTCACACTGGGAGAGCTGAAGTTAAGTTGTTGATCAGTGTGCAGCCATATTGGAAGTCCCTTAAACAGCATATCTTAACAATTCCTTATAGGTGTCTTTTCCCAAAGCTCACACACTTCAGCCTTCCAGACACAAATACTACTGTCCACCATATCCCTCAGCTCTTTATCCTTTCATTTCAAAGCTATGAAAGCCATTATGATAAGAAACTTCTTAACCAATTACTTACCATACTAACCCTAGTTCAGCCATCCTATATCCCAAAATTCTCAAAATAATAATCTCAATTATTGCTAGGCCTTTTGTGCCCATCTTTACCCTTTCCCATACCACTGCAGTTGTTCTGTCACAGCTCAGGCATGCCATTATAGTTTTTTTTTTCCAACAACTTCACCCACACGATTACAAACCAATTGCTGATCTTTGCCATCTCTCTGAATTAAAATTGAGAAGATTGTTTATGAACAAGTCTTGGACCAGGTCAAAATATGCAGCCTGCTCACTTAGGCACAACATGGATTCCACAACAAATACAATGCATTAACTGCTGTCCAACAAACGTGAGCATAAAAAATTATTGTTCTAACTGAAGCTGTTTCATTGATATGAGAAGAACTTTTGAAACACTCAACCAGCATTTTCTGCTTTTAAAGCTCCTGAAATGGGAAGGGCCCATTATTATGATTGTAAGACCACATAAAAGATATAACAATAATTCTCTCTTCAAACGATAGTCTATATGACTCATCTTAGGCTCATTTAAATCTAGTACATCACAAGGCTCTGCTCTGGGCCTGGTATCATTCCTGTCATGTGTTAATGACCTACTGTATAATCTCCCTCAGAACTGTTTAACCACATATGCAGATAATTTACTTCTGTGGTAATACAAAATATTTCATCAGGCAGACTTTAACACAATTTGGGATCAGGTAAGCACTAATAAATTATCAACCGTAACAACTAAATCTGCACACATGTTATTTGGGACTCCTCAAAGCTGAAAAATCAGCTGACATTTTTCAACTTCACAGCCCTGATCAACATATTGACAATATTAATTAGACATAAGTGCAAAACTTTATTATATTTTATTTCATTTTTATTTTGCTTGTATTTACCTGGTTTGTTTGACTGGGTTTAGTAAAAAAAAAACTTTCAGTGGAAGCCTAGGAGGAAAAGCTCGAACATATTACAAATATTTTTAAACAGACATTCAGTAATATACATAAACAGACAATAAATAATATACATTACCAATTCCACAGTATAGACAACTATTACAGTATAAAAGATACTTATGCATTACTAGATGTTGATCACTGAGCATTTGAAGAAGCTGTATTAGCAGGTTTGTCAGATAGATGATAGATCATGTGAGTAATGCTTAGAAATTCAAAAAATGAAAGTGAGGGAATGAACTAGGCAGGGCAAAACATGTTAATACTGCAGTTACGAGGTGAGGTTTAAAGCAGGTTCAGAGACAATTATATATAGAGATAGCTATCATAAGGTTTATATTAGAAGTGTAGAGGTAGAGGTTGAGCAACATCACAAAATAATGTATATAGCTGGGAGATGTTAGTAAAGCTATTCATGTATTGGTGAAGTATCTAAGCCTGTGCCCTGATCCTAATTTATCTTTCAGATACCATGTTGAAGCCAATATCAATGAAGTACTAAGCAATCAGACCTCAATAAACATACTAGCTGCTACAATAATATTGCCAGATTTGCCACAGGATCAGCTTATAAAACCCATCACTGCCAAAACCTTAAATCACTAGACTGGCTAGAACTACCCTACCAACTTCAATATAACCAACTAATAGTTGTTCACAAAGTTCTCTACCAACCAGACAATACACTTATACTGAAAAATATTATGTCACAAAGTTCTCTACCAACCAGACAATACACTTATACTGAAAAATATTATCACTCCCTACAGTAACCTAAAAATACTCCGCTCTTCCAACAGAACGCTAGCACATACTGTGAAATCCAACAATTCAGCTGGTGAATCATTATTTTCCAACTCTGTTGGTAAAACCTGGAACTTACTTCCTGCAGAACTTGCTACAGTTCCTTCCTTAACCCAATTTAAAATATCTCTTAAAAAACACCTAAAAATACATTGGCTTTGTCCCCGTACAAACCCTGACTATCCCCCACTCAAATATCAACTATAAATGAAAACCTTATTACAGGAAGAAACTTTCATTATATTACTCTGATTCTGTAACTGTTTAAAACTGAGTATATGTCTCTTACTTACTGGAAAGTAGTAAAGTAAGGATGATATCCTGACTCAACCAGGTATGTGAACCATTAAAAATGTATGTGATCTCTCTTATCAGTTCGTAATTTCCAACTATTTCCTAACAGTTAATAATTTCCAACTATTTCCTTTGTGTATTCTAGAAAATCTTGAACATGTGTGTATCTATTGTTGAACAAATATCCGTTTTGTAATCTTTCACTGTATGTATACATATTATGTATGTCTGGAGCTTTTCTCCCCGGGCCTCTGCTGAAAATGGAACTATATCCAGTCGGACTTTCCCGGTTAACAAATGTAAAATAAAATAAAATAAATAAATAAATTAAAGGTTTGCTACAGAATCTCAAAACGTGCTCATCTTCAATCTCAGGCAAGTATCCAAGATTAGCATACTAATTCTGAACTTGAATACATCATCTGACTAATAAATCTTAATTCCAGCAAAAACATCGGAGCTTTCCAAGCAGCAGTCAGTAAAATCAGCAGATTCATTTAACTTTCTGACAGATCTGAAGACCACTGTCTTTCCATGACAAAAAGCTAAATGATTGCTTCTCACTACATGTGGCATACTTCACACCAGCAATATTCTTTTTCCATATGTTTTTGCTAAGCTTTTAAGAGATGTTCATGTTTTTCTTTTAGATCAAACCCCATCTTCCTTCTTGAGTGCAAAAAAAAATTAAAATGCTGTTTAACTTTGTTGGATGCAGTTTACTCTATTATTTTGGCAGTTCTAAAAGTTTTATATTATTCAGCCAGAATCCACCCCATCAAGTGACTTCTGAAACTATTACACATATACTAAACACACAGTTATAAGAAATCCAATTCACTGTACATTCTTTTCTCCTTACAGTTATCTCTTAAAATTAACAGGAACATATATTTCTACTTTTCACTTATTAAATTTGTTAGGATTTCTTATACCTACACAATCCATCTCATCCTATTTAACAACTTTCAAAATTCATACATCTTTCTTGGGATTTTTCTACTTTATATCCTTTCCCCATACAAACCTTCTATTAGACCCAATAACGCCATTTATTCTATAGTTTACCCCCTTTCCCAGTTACAGAGAGTGTATACTATAATGAATCTTAATGATTCCCTTTGTCACATTCCTATCCCTTAGCAGACAGCTTCCATTTACCACATTATATATATATATATATATATATATATATATATATATATATATTTATACTTTAATCACCTCCCCATTCCAGTGTTCACAACTGCTAGCAATGACAATCCTCACTTAAATATAAAATGACAAGTCTCTTCCCCATTCTCTGTGTAATGCATTGAAATGTTCTCCTGTCCCACAGGCCAGTAAGTAACAAATAATCTCCCAAAACCATATAGGGTCAAATGTCAGTAGTGATGTATATAGGACCTATGATCCTATGTTACACTGCTAGACCACAAATATTACCACTGTATTCTTCTCAGCTGCATCTTTATGGTAATATCAGCAATCAGCAGTGCCAGTAATACGAAATGCTCACACAGATTTGTTTACTGATTTAACGATTTAAGTACTGTTAATTTCTTAGCTAGGTAGAATCCTGTGTTAGCAAACTTAATGTAATCACTGTAATATTTTACTCTGTTTCAGTTTTAATGTTTAATGCACTAAATCACTGTTACAAATAAAAATCTAACAAAATGCAATGGTCATAAGACCTGTGTAAACCAAGCTCTATCATTTTGCAAAAGTCACTAATCCCTGGGCTGTGGCAGAAATGGCCCTTTTGGGATAAGTGCCCCAACTGTGCTGTTAAAAAACAATCAATCAACAAATAAGTTCATAAATACATATGTCAATAAATACAAAAACAAGTAAAGAAATAATCAAATAAAGCCTCTGCCTTCCTGTATACTCATCTTCTCATCATGCAAAATAAAATATAATATGTTTGTCTCAGCCAAAATGCTTAATCTTTTACATGCATAGATTCTGTTCAAATCTTTCTATCACATTTTATATGCTGTCTGGTATTTCCCCAATGACTCAGTATCAGCCCAGCCTAATGATTTTTTTTTCTTTTTAAAATCAGAATGTGCTTTCTCCAAAATGTTATAAATCCCTTTTTTTAAATAATTTGGGGTTTTGCCCATAAAAACCCATTACCATATTCTTCTTAACAAACCTCCATGTGCAAACAATAGTTGTGTCTCCTTTAAATAAAGCTCACTATATTTTCCAATGATTTCTTGATGTTATGTTTCTCCTGTAAGACGGAGAGCTAGTTATTATGTCTTCTGCTGTCACCCTACATGAAAAATAGCAACCTCTGGAGTTGACATCTGGTTATCCTACTGCTGTTTATAGGTCCTGCCTTTACTTCTTTAGTCTCTCTCTCTCTGACCCTGCTACCTTCTAATCACTGCTCACTTGCTCAGTGAAAACCACTTCCACTTCCTTCCAAATTTAACCCTGGGCTATCTCCTTCTCAGTCAGCTTAACTAGACTTTGCCAAGTCACTGTCTGTTTTCATGGTCCCCCTTCTATAGCCTGCCTTAGGCATAGGCCAACTAGGCAGCCACCTAAAGCGCTGCTGTAGCAGGGGCTCTTTTCCAGTATTTATTTGGTGTAGGTAGACCAGGATGGGGGCACCAAGTGGTGTGGTGGGGGGGTGCCATGGAGCCCTTTTGCCTAGGGCACCAGTTGACCTAAGGCCGCTCCTGACTGAGCCCCACTGTCTCTGTGTTAACACCCAGCATTTTTATTTTTTAAATAATTGCTATTACCTATCTTAAATGTACTATGCTGTCAGTACAGATCTCTATGGATGTTTAATATTTCTGAACAATAATGTCACTTTTTCTACCAATGTCTTTCTCTCTTTCTTACTTTCCTTCTTTCTTTCTTTTAACCAAGATAGTCTGACTGAGCAAAAGCATCTTGTCAGCAGAGTCCTGTGGAAAAAAGCTTCATAGAAGTAACATATGGTAGAATACAAAATACACAATTCTGCTACATGTGTTACAGCATACACAGTAGGTAACATAAACAAACATACAGTGACACTAATATGTGTTTGGTTATATAATCAACTTTAGTTGCAAATATACAGATACGTACAAAGTTATTATGCACTATACTGTTAAAATGTACTCAGATGTACAGATGTAGCTGTAGCTTTTTACCCCAGGCCTTCTCTGAAAATACGGCCTACATAGACCTTCCTGATGAACAAATACAAACAAACAAACAAACAAATAAAAACTGTGGGCCTCTGATATTGTGACAGCTCTATTCACTGACTGTAAGCTAATACACACCTCAATGAGTGGCTACACTGCCTTACCCTGAGGTAAAGTGGATTCTGACTTCATCAATACTGGGACCATTCACAGAGACACTCAGTACCCTCTTCCATTCTCTTGGGTTAGGGCTAAAACTCCTTCCATTTAAAAGATCAGGGAAATTTCTCCAATGTTCTGATCATTAGATTTAATGGGGGGTCTACTCAGTCAGCAAAATATAACAATAGGTTAGATAAATGTGTATTACAGGTGGACTAAGTCACATTTTTCCTTCACCACAACTTTTTTTTGGATTTCATTACATTGTTTATTGTTTTGTATGACTGCTTTACAAATTGATACTGCATGTTGTGCAACCTATTTGAAATTAGCAGAATGGTATACTGCAATCTTTATGTGTCATACTAACAAGTTATACACTGTATAGTGTTCCTTAGGGCATATTTGTGATTTGTTGCTGTCAACATCCTTCAAAAAAAAATTAGTAGCCAATAGATTTTAGTAAAAGAGTAAGGCAGAAGTGACTTACAGGATTAATCACCTAGGTTGTGCCCCCTTGGATTGGTAGCATAGGGTTTATACTGTCCCACTCTGCAATGCCATGTACCACTACCACAGCTCACTTGACCTATTAGTTAACCAGCTCTGCCACCTGGTTCTGTACTAGACTATACGCTCAACCTAAAGACTCCTTTGCTCAGTTTGCAGCCCATTTATGTGATATCTGCTATGCAAGATACCTCTTTAGGGTTTGTGCTTTTATTGTTCAATACACAGTGTTCACTCATGTTTGTATTTTCAGGCATTCTCCCTCCTCCCTTTGTTTCCAACATCCAAATTTACTAAAGACAAAGATCAGCAAGCTTTCTGTTACCAACTACAGGGGATACCCAAAAGACATTACAAGCAAAAACTGCGCAAAAAGAAAGAAAGAAAGAAAGAAAGAAAGAAAGAAAGAAAGAAAGAAAGAAAGAATGTATGTACCTTCCTAATGAGTGAAAGTTCTATGTAAGGGACTTTTCACTATATATTCTGTTCAATTCTATGCCATCCCACTATAATAGGATGAAGACAAGTCAGGCTTTAGGTGGATGTGACCAGATCTGGATCCAGCACTAGGCAACCTAGGTGGTTGCCTAGGGTCTGCAGGCTGGGATGGGGCCCACTAGCCATGGGGCTGCTATAACATTAACTTTTTAATTAAAAAAATAAAATTATATTTTTTCTTTAAGGGCATTAGTTCTTCTTTAAGAACACCCTCTGTATCTGTGCATCCCTGTGTGCATTGATGCACACACTCCTGCTGTTTCTTCTTCTTTTCCTCATCCGTGCAAAGAATTTAAGTGTAACAGATGAATGTTCCTGCTGCATTTATGCCTGAACCTCCAGCTGTTGCTTCTTCTTTTCCACTTCTACACACAGAATTTAAATGTAACAAATGAATGTTCCTGCTGCATTTATGCTTGCCTCTCCTGCTGTTGCTTCTTATTTTCCATGGTAACATAACTAAATGCATTTATGCCTGCATGCCTACCTGTTACTCTTACGTCTTCTAGACATGGAATTAAGGTAATGTGTTTGTGTGTGTGTGTGTGTGTGTGTGTGTGTGTGTGTGTGTGTGTGTGTGTGTGTGTGTGTGTGTAATGTTCTACTTAGGGATTGGAGGTTAGTTAATCTGCTCAGGCTCAAACCCTGTACCTTAGTTACAGGAAACAAGGGCCTGAATCCTCTATACCAACTACCAGACTACTCAAAGTGCATTTTCAAGGAACTATGAGCTTCAGTGCATTTTCAAGGAACTGTGAGATTCAAGGGAAGAGAAGTTTATCATTGCGCATGTTAAACCTGTTTTCAATGTGTAACTGTTTTGTTTAGCAAATGGTAACCACTGTTTGTGCTATAGCTTTTGAAAGCAGTGTTAGTAGCACAACGGGTAGCATGTTTGCCTTTGATGCAGAAGGCTGTAGTTTCTACTGCTACACCATCTAGATGGACTGCTGATACTGTGTTGTACTTTAAGAGTGGGGGGGTGGAGGTGGTGCCATTCTGAGCATGTCCTCCTATGGATGAGATGCCTAATAAGTATGAACCAGTTGTTGGTTTGCCATTCATTCTCTGCTGCAATATTACCAGTTTACCATTTTTTAATGTAACCTATGCAATCTTTTCTTTAAGGACAACAGGCACTGAATTTGTAGATGAAACACTGAAATATAAAGTTGTTTGCTAGCAGCAACCTCTTCATTAGTTACAGATCTATTTAATGTGGAATTATTCAGATGACTTTTACTTCTGCAGAGACAGTGCATATTGTTTGATATTGAATGGTCTTTTATTGTTGAAACATTCTGCAATGGGCAATTTTGTTATTATTGATTCATATCTTTTGTTTCATTGCTTACTGAAAAAATGTTCAAAACTACAGATTTAATACATACTCTGACAGTGGTGCTGTATTATACAAGGAATATAATTTATCAGAAAGATGAATCAAAGAACACATGCATGTCTACATGATCCTAAAAATGTATGCAAAGGGCCTATGGTTTGAAAATAGCCCCGAGGTAAACTGTATCCACCACTGGCTAGATGAACTTTCTTTGAACGTGAGTTTCAATGCCATTTCAATGAATGTGAGTCTCAAGAGCAGAGAAGTTTGCTGTTAATGCTAAGTCTGTTTTCATTGTGAGACTGTATTGTTTTGTTCAGCAAATGTCTATTAGTGTTTCTGCTATAAAATTTGAGATACAAGTTTTAAATTAAATCCAAATATCTGTAATCATTGTAGAGATAAAGAAGAAAACAGTATGCACACTGACAGGTTTGAACAGTGTTTATGGTAACTGGTAAGAAATAACCAAGTAATAGGACACTGGAATGGCTGCGGGGGAGGGGGGGCTGCTACCAGGGAGAGGGTCTGCTGTGTGTGTGTGTGTGTGTGTGTGTGTGTGTGTGTGTGTGTGTATGTTTGGGGGGGGCCCAATCCATTACCCTGCCTAGGGCCCCATTTGACCATGATCTGGCTTTGGATGTGATGCCTCCAGTTTTGAATGTCGTTTAGCTTTTTTCTAATGCTATTATTGGGGTCTTCTTCACATAATCAACTGCCACATAACCGATGTTCAGAAGCGAGGCACAGGAACAAACAAATCCACAACAGAAAAACTGGAACCACACACGGAATGTAATAACTGCAAAACAGTCTTCCCTTTATTGAATGTATTCCACACTTGTCGAAAACAAAAAGCCAAAAATATTCCTTTTATCTTGAAATATACTGGTAAGCGCTCCTTTTATCTTGAAATATACTGGTAAGCACTCATTTTATCTTGAAATATACTGGTAACCAATGTTCAAATAACGAGATGAAAATGTTGTGCAACTTATAAACAAAGGTATGGCGTCTAGGTCCAAGGAAGTCATTGTTTCACTGTATTCGGCATTCATCAGACCTATCATTGAGTGCAATGCACCTTTTGGTATGTACCTAACCAGGCATATCCAACAACTGGAATGTCCACAGAGGTTCCTCACTAAAAGAATATGGGGCATAAGTAATAGGTCCTATAAAGGCTGCCTCAAGGCTCTATCCCCCATAACTAAATATACCAACTCCAGGATCGCACTGCAGTGGAGAACAGGGCATGTCGGCCAACTGTTTACTTACTCTAGTAAATAGTCACCATTCGGGTTTCTGACATTTCGTTATTTTCATCTCAGTTATTTGAAAGTCAGTTATGTGGCAGTCAGTCATGTGACGTAGACCCTATTATTGACCTCTCCATTTTACTTCAGTATCTCTCTATCTTTTGTTTATCCCATTTCTGTTTATTCCATTATGTTAATAGATACTGCTTAGGCTCAATAATTTACACACACACTTTGGTAACTAAAGCTCTTCTATTTACAGTCTCATTTCTCCAACTGTATCATACCAGGCAGATCACTGCTATCTTTTATTAATGTGCAAAAACTATTTGATAAGTGATACTTTCTCTTGTCTATTTGCAACTGATTTACTTTGCTTTGCTTTATTCCACAGCAGACATCTAAAGATTTTTTTGACAACTACAGAGCCTTCCTGGGATAGGTCAGGACAGCACAGTCTCAGTCTCCTATCTCACCCTACCCACCCCATCCACTCAATGCATCATTTCATTTATGCATTTGGAAACCATGTCCACTAATCATTTGCCCAAATCAGGAGACCTTGTATCTCTTCAACAAAACACTCAATGTGTTCAGATTTCTGTTTAGTGGCAGAAATTGCTTCACTATATCCCAGCTCTAAAAGACATATTCTTATTATCAAGTCACTATACAGATAACAGCCAGCATATTCCCTCTTTTACAGATGACAAATATCCATTCTACTCATTATAAAATAGTAATCCTACAATCTGGAGGAATCAAAGCTAATCCAGGTTCACCAATTGCCACTCAAATCACACCCATTAATCCAAATATTTACCCTCTTATGCCAAAAGATCCTTCAGTAATCCATATGAACATTGGCAGTCCATCCATCCATCCATGCATCCATCCATGCATCCATCCATCCATCCATCCATCCATCCATCCATCCATCCATCCATCCACAACCCATTTTTCCCAGTTTTAAACATGAGGTCAGGGTGTACCTTCAATGGTAATAATCATCTAGAGCCAAGGTTTATACCTCCAGGTGGCTAACCATGCCACACACATGTACACACACTCACATCTAAGACCAATATAGAGTGACCAGTCCACCTACTGCACATTTTTGGAACCCACTCGATCACAGAGAGGACATGCAGACTCAAGGCACCACAGCTGGGAATCCAGAGAACCTCTTTCTGTGGGAAAATAATACTATCTGCTGCACCACTGGCAATGAACACTGGCGGTATTAATAATAAATAGTCAGTACTACAGTCTTAGATAAGAAATAACAGAATTAAATTAGTATTGATTAGTAAATCCTGGTTAAGAGGACAGTTGGATATTACCCTTCATAAAATCACACTGCCACAAATACATGAATAAGAGACCTGGCTCTAAAACAGGAGGAGTTGTTTTAACACTAATTCATAAAAATCCAAACTTTAACCCAACTCTCATGACTAAAAGGAATATCCCAAAAGATGACCATCCTAATTAGATGCTTACACATATTTTACCTGGTGGACATACTAAAATATTAACAAAGCAAAAAAAGGCCACACACAGCAAACAGAGCACGGTGCCCACACAGGAAAAAAGTTCACAAACCAAAACAGTCATAAAAGTGTGGGTACCTAATGGCAGTTCAACTGGTTTCAGTTATCAGTTCTCACCACGTCACAGGAATAAAAGTCCTCTTCAGGAACACAGGTCATAAAGTCCTCTTCAGGAACACAGGTCATAAACTCTTTCAAGTATCCAAGTAAAACGAGACACCGGAGTAAAAGGATAATAATTTATTGTAGTTAGCGCTTTCGCCACGTAGGCTTCATCAGACTTTATACAAAATGAGAAATCTACTTATTTAAAAACTAATGAAACGAAAACCATTGGTCATAAATTATCCAAGCTAGATACTGAATGTTAGTATATATGTCAGTAGTTTATATGACAATGTATTTTAGGCAATATATTTAATATTTTTTAGTATTGCTTTGAGGCAACTGTTTGCAGCATTTTTCAGCATAGGCTTTTCATGTGTTAGATATGAGTTAATGACCTTGCTGTTTCATTGGATAATTTATGACCAATGGTTTTCGTTTCATTAGTTTTTAAATAAGTATATTTCTCATTTTGTATAAAGTCTGATGAAGCCTACGTGGCGAAAGCGCTAACTACAATAAATTATTATCCTTTTACTCCGGTGTCTCGTTTTACTTGGATACTTGAAAGAGTTTATGACCTGTGTTCCTGAAGAGGACTTTATGACCTGTGTTCCTGAAGAGGACTTTTATTCCTGTGACGTGGTGAGAACTGATAACTGAAACCAGTTGAACTGCCATTAGGTACCCACACTTTTATGACTGTTTTGATACTAAAATATTACTTGCAAATATACCTCTCTCCTTCTCCAAATTTCATTCATGACTCACTAAAAAAATACTCTCATACTCTATGAATACCAAGCTGATTATATTTAGTAACCCAAGTATGACTGGAATGGCCCACATAAGTCCACCATCCACAGATTCCACTGGCTCTACAATCTGACCCATCTGATAAATATTGGTACCAGACCTAATACAAACACAGATCAAAAGTTCAGTTATTGACATACTTTTAACAAATCCTCCTTCAAGACTTCAAACAATGCCCACACACTACCTCCTGTTCTATTTGACCACTGCTAAGCTCTTACTGTGGTAAGTAACACTAAAAACACCAGACTCTCATTCAGACTATTTTTACCGGGAATATTCCTGGTGGCACACATGGTGCACTATGACAGTATACAGACTGGTCCTCTGTCTGTACTGCAGATAATCCAACAGTAGCACTAGAAAACATTTATAATTTCCTACAGCTAATTCAAGATAGCCTTTACCTCTTAGAAAGAGAGGAATAATGCTGAAAAGTCACCTTGGCTTACACATGAAGTTAAACAAAATATCAAGGCTAGAGATCAAGCTTGGTCAACTTGGAAAGCCAATCCTTCTGATAAAAAAAATATATATAATATTTTGTAAACTAATAAGAGATAAAATAATTGCTACTGATGCTCCAAACGCAGTTTTTCTTAGTCACAGATAGGAAATGACCCATAATCACATCACAGTGTTGCCTTGCAAAAAACTTAGTGGTTGCTTGTGAAGGCTAGAGCTACTCAGTAACCTCATTGGTGAAGTATGCATTTATATTTTTAATGTATGCTTTTCTTATTGTAATTACAAGTCATGCTGACATATAAGATAACGTGGCAATAACAGTCACTGTATAGTTTGTTCAAAACAATTGTTAATAAATTAAGAAAAGGAAGAAAAAATACTTTATGTTGATAGGTTCATAGGTTCATAGGTTCATACTAGGCTATCTGCCCGAGGGCATTTACAAGCCTAGCCCATAGTTTTGTGGCTTACGCCACCCCTTTAGTATGGGGAACTATACCCATTATTTTGCTGTGCCTCTGTTGAGCAGTGACACTGAGGTAATCCCTGGGGTATATCTGCGATCTCCCATCCATTGGTCAAGATTTCTCTTGAACAAGGCCAGCGAGGTGCTCTGCCTCACATATACCGGGATTTTATTCCACAGCATAGGGAGTCTTTGGGTGATGAATCTATCCCTCCAGCGCGTCCTATTAATAGCCGTGTCGAGGTTTAAGTCTCCGCCCTTGTGGCTCTGATGGATCTAGATTTTTGAGGTGAAGCATATTCATCAAATCTGGGTTTGACATGGCCTTGTATGTTAGGCAAAGGTCACCTCTGAGCAAGCGTGTTTACTGAATAGAGCTGGAGTTCTTTCAGTCGGGCAGCATAGGACAGATGTTTGAGACCCTTTATCCTTTTGGTGAGGAACTTTTGTGGCCTCTCCAGCTGCTGCAAGTGTCGGGTCAGATACATTCGAATGGGGCATTGTACTCAATCATTGGTCTGATG